>NW_027116544.1:580978-616070 GCF_000696795.3 Halyomorpha halys | reverse complement strand
TATATATATAAGCATTTATTTAATGAAAACTGTATAGTTAGCCTTCAATTATGTTAATTTGGTGAATAATGATTATAATTTGATGGCCCCATGAAAGATAATTAAAATTCCAAGACAATAGTTTTTATTAATTATGTAACCGTACATTAACGGATTCACACAGAGCTGATAAATACTTGGAACATTTACTTATACTCAACGTTATCCTTGGTTTTTTAAAGCGAGTTGCATAAAGATCTATGTATTTTTTTCAAACTTTTTTTATGTTCAGTTCATTTTGCATTGAAAAATTTCAATTTGTAGCTAAATATGTGAAGATAAAATTTACTTTCTCATATATTTTGACCATGTTCCTATTAAAATTTTATAAATCCTAATGAATTTCGTTCATATAGTAGGTATTATATATTATTCTGAAGATTTCAATGGATGATACTTTCCTTATTTATATATACATATTTAATAGCAAATTTGTTTAAAAAATATTACCAGAATTGTGTTGTAAAAACAAACATATGATTAGTATACTGGAATCAGAGCCACATATACGTTTTGTTTAATTTAATAAAATAAAGTTACCTGTATCTGTCTTTCCCTACTCTATTATATACAAGTTAATAATTCCAAGAACTCAAGTCCTTTTTTAAAATTAATGGATAGGTATGTAGAAAGCTTTCATTTAGCTCTTCTGAATGGGATTGATAACTCAAATTTGAAAAAAAAAAACCTTGGGTTGTTTGCTTTTTCCTTGCCCTCTTTATATGTATTATTTATAAAAATAGTACATTAATTTATATAGACAAACACAAAGAAGAAAAATCAATATTATAGTGAAATTAGTTTTGTAATTGTTAAAAAAATATTCATTCTCAAAATATTATTGGGATACAAAAAAGATTTAATGACAATATAAGTCAACAATTCAGATCTAGCTAAGTAATGTTTTATCAGTTTTATTTTTTTGCTTAGTAATCTTTATTGCTACTTTGTATTGCGGAAAAAAATGTTTCCGTCCTATTATTTCGTCAGCCGGTTTTTTAAATATTATTTTTATGTTTTTTTAAACAATTTTTTGAATTCCTTTTTTATCCGATTGAATTCCTTTTTTATACAGGAATTATATCTGTTTATAGATATTAACAACAAATAAATTATACAAGAAGTAAAAGATAAAAGCAATGATTACATTATCTTATAAACAAAAATGATGTCATCAGAGTAAATGAACTCAGAGTGCTCTTATTAGTGAGCGTTTTTTTTCTTATAAAAATAATAAAATAAATACAATTTTTAAGAATTGATTCAATAATATATAAAATAATACTAAGACCTATCTGAAGGAAGGAATCCGATCCGGCGTTAAAACTTTTATTACTTACGGATAAGTTCAATAATTGGATAAGATTGATTGGATTTTGTAATGAAGTTAGAGGGAGAAACCTTGTGATGTTAAGAAAGTTTATTAGAAGTTGGAGTATGTATTTTGCTTGCACACTATCGAAGTTAGTTTTGTATTCTTTCTTGAAGTGAAAAATATATTTTTCTCAAAAATCGAAAATTTATGTTTTCGACAACAAGGAAAAAATTTGGTTTCGTGCTTTATAAGTCTCATTGTATGCAATTTTATTGCGTGAATAATAAGATAAAAATTATTTTCATAAATATTACAAACCTGCCACACTCGATGGCAATAGATAATAGTAACAATGGTATTGTTCATATGAAAGGAATATGGTCCGGGTGCGGTCAAAAAAACTCAAATAGTAGAAATATACTATTTTAATGAGCCAACGTTTCGCCCCACGTTGCAGGGCTTCTTCAGGGCTATTTTGACTATTAAAATATCATTTTTGTTTTGACTGCCGTCAAAATAGCCCTGAAGAAGCCCTGCAACGTGGGGCGAAACGTTGGCTCATTAAAATAGTATATTTCTACTATTTGAGTTTTTTTGACCGCACCCGGACCATATTCCTTTCATCTTTACACACGGTCAATCAATAATCTTCCGGTATTGTTCATATTTGCATACGTATTAAAGAGTTAAAAAGAAACTTTTAAAATCGTTATCTTTACGATTAGTCCATACTAGAGTACATATAGTAGAAATTATAGTTAATATATAAATCTTAAATACACATACACCACAAAATAAATATATATATATGTTTAAATTATTACCATAGTAACGCCAGTTTTGTTCATTTATGGACGTAGCGTTTAAGAGATTTGATGTAGTTCTCAATTTCTTTTATTAATGGATTTTCGGAAAATGTTTTACTTAACTATAATATGCATAACAATGTCGATAGCCTTTCAGGATCTGATGAAATATACTTTATTTATTGTATAAGTTTATAGCGATGAATATACAAATTATCGAATTGCATTGTTATTTTTCTTTATTTCTTTGTTGTTGTTTTTTATTTTAAGTTCATTGGAACTATATATTACAGTAAATTTTGCGTATATTATAATGATTTAATCATTATAATTATCGTATCGCATTTTAAACAATTTTAGCTTTATGATCATCTAAAAATATTTAAGTTCTCTGAATGGCGTGCTATTATTAATTTTGTGATCATATTTTCAAGAGAAGGAAGAATATTTCCATCATTACTGTAACTATTTATTGTATATTGCCCCGTAGCAGCGACCGTAAAGCCATTTCCTTGCCGAGTGGTGTGGCCTCAGACGAAGGTCCCATAACTGTGCAGGATTGTGCAACAGCCGGGTGCATATCGCTCTTCGGCTTGAGGTAGTAGGCATAATGGCAACTTTCTCCAAACCGCTTCCCATGCCATATAGTAAATCCTTCGCTACCCGCAACCTACTTCCTGTATGCAAGGTTGTAATATGTAATTATATGGTTCCATATCTCCTGTTTGTCGGATAGATCTGTCTTCAGTATTAATATTCATAAATATTTCATCTATTTCAAATCACTATAAAACTGAATTTTAACAGTTTGACTATATAGTACTTGTTGATGATTTTCCTTTAGAGACATTTCGTGAATTTTCTCTCTTCAGGGTTATTATTTTCATTTATTTTTTTTATTGAAATTTACAAATGTATAAAAAAATACAATTAGTAAATGTGATAAATGTTTCAGAACACATGATAATCTTTGGAAGGAATCGCCCAATGTAAGAACCAACATTATAACAAAGCATTGCTTAAAATTAGAAGATCCCTTCACCATCTTCTTTTCTGTTCCTCGGAGGATTATCAGGGGTTGTTAAGGGTGAGAAATCAAGAAGTAATGGGTTTGGGGTGGGTAAGGATTTTATAATTGAAAGGAGGTATATCTATTTCGGACCAAATGAGATCTTGTGGGCTTTATGGATGAGTTTATTTGTGACGTAATTAATAGTTTCTTTAGGTTGCTACTTCAGGGTTAAAATATATTTTAACTTGATCAATATGTCTCGCATTATGCAATTATATCACACCACCTCTGTTTGATTCAGGTTAAAAAAAATCTTTTCTATTTCGAATGAAAATTTAACTGTTACTTCAATACAATTACTTTAATATGCAATAAATATAAATTTACTTATATTTTATACTTTCGGTTCCTGTACTAATAGTGGTCCCTTAAAGCTCACAAAATGTTAGTCAAGGAACGACATATTTTAAACTTGAGCCTAGAAGCTATTGCCAATGACCATGGGTATTTCTTAAATTCACATTTTACTTCCTGATGGCCTAGTTGGAGTTTCTGAAAGAAAGTTTACACTATTAAAAATAAAAAAAATTAAATTAAAATTGTTAAATTTGGAATTGACAATCCTTATTAAACTAATCAATATTATTAAAATTAATGTTTCACTAATAATTTCCTCAATTTTTGGATGCCATATTAATATCTCTTTCTGTCTTCTATTGCTTTAATATATCATGGCATTGTGAAGAAGATGAAGTGGCAATTAATTGAAAATGATTTGTTAAATACCATTATAAAAGATTGTTTGCTTTTAATTAATTTATTATTAAAGTCGATTAGAATAACTTTAGATTGTGTTCTTAAATTTAGCCTCACTTTAATTTGAAATCAATTAATTGGTTGTTATCATAAATCAAATATATTTAACATGCCTTTAACATTAGAATGAATCATCAAATTTTATTTATTTTAAAATTTGTTTGTTCAATGAAAAAAGTATTTTAAATAAATAAGACATCATTCGAGGTTTCTAACTTTATTCGTGTTCTAAAAGCCCTCAAATATAGTTTGAAAATTATTTTTATATTCGATTTTTAGGACACAAATAATTTATTTGCTTCTGGTAAATTACTGCTCAGTAAAGAAGAGATTGTAAACTGGATATAGCGAAACATAGCTTGAGGTTATATTTCCATCTACGTCAAACCACCTACCCTTCTGGCGTCACCTTTTCGGTTGAGCAGTGATCACCTATTCAGAATAACTCCTTAGTTTATCCAGAGGATTATGGATCCACTCAGCCCTTAAGAAATTAGGTACCTGATACGATGATTAAGAAGGAAAATCATGCGATTTATATTTATTAGAGTGATGATCTTATAAGTTAGTAATAATTGCTTTTAAATATCACACTGCCCCATTTTTTGGAAACGTGGGAAACTATTGGTTTTATGACGACTAAAGGTGGCAACTCTGCCCTTTTTCGTGTCACAACTAAAGTGCATATTTCGACCCACGCTGCACGCTGATTCAGGTTCTTTTCATGAATATGGGATATCCATGGGATACATATCCGATGTACAATATATATATTTATATTGGTTATCAACTAAGTATATCGACATAGAAATATCAATATTCCAAAATATAGATTAATTTTATAAAATAAAAATAATAAATATATGGTTTTCTGATGTTTATATATTTTCAAATATGTTTTATAAATCAATATTTTAGGAATTTTTAATTTTAGTAATTTATCTGGAATTTCCTGTTGAACTTTCTACTTTATCATTGAAGTTCCAAGGATTACGATTATTATAAAGACGTAAAGGGCTGAGATTTGCTTCTTTGTTTATTTGTATAGTGTGTTCGTGGACATCCTACAAAATTAGGACAGAATAAGTTAATTAATCCTTTTGAAAATGCGTAAACCATAATATCGAGAATAAAATATCGATATTTCGTAAAATATATTATTAAGAACCAAATATTGGTATTATAAAAAGTGATACAAGACATAATATTGATATTTCAACGTTAAAAGTTATTTGAGGGATTTTAGTCTCTTGTTTGTCAATGAATGGAGTGTAAGTTCTTCAGCATCACGATCTGAACCAGAATCCGAACTTAGATCTAATGAAAAAAAGTATTATCCGCCAATAATTCATTTTAAATTACACATTAATAAACAAAACTGCGTTCTAGTATCGATATAAAATATCGCAAGTATAGGACGGAAAGTATTTATCCGACAATAGTATATAGCAAGTATCCAACTTCCCTTATCCCTTTCATATACCATGAACTACTACAATACTAAACGCCTCTATTTATGGAACAATTTTATTATCTGCTATGATACCTTAATATAATACGTTATAATTTTGATCTTCGCTTGCAATTAAGTTTTCTAGTATTCGCCCGAATAAAATTATTTGCAGTTTTCGAATGTATCATTATAATTAAGTTTTACCCTTACCTGAATGCAGAACTTATCAGATAATAAATTTGAATAAATTAAAATACACATGCGTTCCAATGTGCACACCCCAACGCTACACTTTGTAGAGTCATAGTGTAGTTCGAGAAATATTTGTAGTGTTGCTTAAAACGTGTCTCAATATGAGCATTGGATGAAATATCCTGAGGTATTCCTAAAAATATGTTTTTGTTGGAACGAACGTAAGACTAATTTTAAGTTCTACTTTGAAGTCTCCATGGTGTTTTGGTCTGTAGCCATTTAAGTAAGCTCTTGAATCTAGGTATTCCAGCTCATCTTTAGCTAGTTACGGCTAAGTTTCTTTCGCAAAAGAATCTTGTTTGATATTGTCTTATATTTCGTTTTCATAATGTTATGATCTCGTCTGATTAAATGCAAAATATAGTGATTCTGTTCCTCTTATCCAATGAATGCTAAATTTGGTGTCGCTTGTTGGTGATTTAGGAGCCTAATAATGGTTCTCCGACACGACATCCCGGCCATTGCTCTGCTTAGGTTGGCTGATCAATTATTGTTTCTCACTTTATTTTTAGTTAAGTTTATTTATTCGCTTTGTATTTAATTTTTCTTTAGTAGCAATAAAGGGTTCCATAAAAATCCATAATGGTGCAAATCCAAGTCCAGACGTCACGGGTGACTATTGATTGATAACCCTTATCCTATCTATCAAATTAATTTTTTTGCGGAAGTAAAATTGTTATCAAATTATTTCTTTTGAACTTTCAATCAAGCTTATTCATCTAAGATTGATAAGAGATCTTATGTAGATAGGCTTTAGCATAGATAGCGACGCAGAAATAATATTTATAGGTAATTTTATGATGCTGCAGATTTTATGTATTCTCAATCCGTGTTAGATATTTTCGGTTTTTTATCAGTCTTTAATAGGTTCGAAATTCGCTGCTCCTAATTTAGTATAGACATCAATGAGTTGTCAAAAATATTTTTAGAAGATACTGTCAAATAAAATGCCCAGTATTCTTCCTAGAAAATTCATTTTGAGATTTTTATCCCTGAAATCATAAAAAATGAGTGTATCATACCAAGAGTGCAGAAGTATCAGAGCACTGGTAGATATGGGCTATTTTCTACCATTCGGAATTTTCGGATAATATATCTTCATAACTGTACTCCTTGTAGTAAATTATCTCAATTTCAGGTACCCTTTTTTTTTATGAAGGAGTGGGGCTTAAGAAGACCACCCAGGTGATCTGTTAAGCAGCACCTCTTTCTTCTGTACAGTTCTGTTCATCGGAACAAACCTTTTTAATTTTCGGTCAAGTCTTATTTGTCTTATTGTCATTAGTATAAATTATGTTATATTAAATTTAAACTTATTCAACAATATGTTTATTTAAATAGTTTGATTATTATCTTTCTAATTTTAATTTATTTTTATTTTTCAGGTGAGTAAAGACTATCTTTGAATTTCTAATTAGGTAAGTTTTAACTTTTTCATTATTAAAAAAAAACTTACAAAACTATGTGATCGGATTAAACAATTCTATACGGTAAATTACCTTATAAATTATTTATTAGTCTTTTGAAATTAATTTTATAAAAAAATAATCTATAAAAAAATAATTTTTCTCTATTTATAGTTCCCAACCTAAATTTATTTTACTTTTATTTCTTTTTGGTATTATTTAAGCCATGACAATGGAATGAAGAAATTTGGAAAAAGAATAAAAAAAAAAATTGCATCGTCAACTGAAAACTATTTACTTTATTCTTTAGCTTGTTGATAAACTTTTTACTTTCTCACTATGAAAGATAGAAAAGTTTTATCTCCTTGCAGAAACTGCAAAAAGATTTTGTTCTCAGGACTGAAAATTTTCACTCTCATTTTACCTTATATTGTTGTCTATCTATCTGGTCGAATCCATGTTCGGGCTTAAATTATATTACTATTAATCTTATTATTAAATGTTCACGAATTTGAGCCATGGTGGTTCCTTATTGCTTTTTATTAAATTCTAATGCATTTTTCTTGATGCAGCTATGTTTTGAAAACAGCTCGTGTTATTTGACTAAAATTAGAGGAAATTATAATGAAAATGTTCGGTCTGTTCATCAAATTAGTGTTCAAGTATATTGAGGAAATTGTCAAGATTTTTGCGGTTTATTACTTAATTTGATTGCTTATCAGTTTTATAAAAATCAATGCGCTACTTTACGCATGCGCAAATGTATTTTACTCGGCACACCTATATTTCGTTCCATTTGGAGAAAAATTGGGAATTAGTGTAAACATAGTCTCTTATAAAAGAAAAATAACGATTAAAGAAAGAGTAACTAAATATTTATGGCTCAAATATTTAAAATACCTAAAAAATAAAAAGTTTAAACTACTTGCGTATTTAGCGAACAGAAAATACATCATTGAAAAAAAACAACGCAAAAAAAATAAAAATCTAATCTAGTTGAATAGTTTATAATTTTTTTTTGTTTTACTTTTACGTCATGATAATCGCTATGAATTATTTAGTTTTATTAATGAAGTCCTTTTTGTCTTATGTAACATTATACCAATATTTTCAGCAGTATTATCATTGAACCATGAACTTGTTTAATATACGTAAAGAAATAGAAAAAAAAATTAATTAAACAAAAACATTGTTAATAAAAATTGTAACATTCAATGTAAATCCCGACGCTATTAATTGATCCCAGTTCTACATTCCTTAAAAAAAGAAATTATTTCGTCCGTAAATATATTTATTTGTATGTCCGAAACAAATAACACACAAAAAAAGAACAATACAGTTCTTGAGGTGTTTAAACTTTTCAAAAAATCCTTGCACTATTGTTGACAAATCTCGTTTCTAGCATCGTTAATATTTTTTAGTATGATATTTTATAATGAAATATGTTATGATTTTAAAATGAAATTGGGAGACAAGTGACTAAAGTCTATCGAAGGAGCCGCTTATTTAATTAGTAGCTCCTGTTTGAATCAGGCTGTGGGAAGGTTAGAGTGGTGATTTTTATTTTATATATAGGACCAACGAAATACATCTCCATCTTCACACTCAAGGTGTTGGGTTGACAACTTGCAGAATAACCTGTCTTTCCTGACTATTTGAAGTGCAAACAAGACGTTAAAGAAATAATATGTCATGTTACCTCAGTTGCCTAGCATTTTTCTCGAATGTAATTGTTTATATTTTTTGGTTTACTGAACCTATCATCAGCACGCTATTTAAACTGCTCTATGTGATTATTTTTAATCCAATAATAGCTGCTAACTGACCTCACCAGCTCTGGTTAGTAGGCTATTTGTGTTTGCCCTTTGCAACGGATTAGACTGGCAAATCCGACCCTCGGCTAAGGGTCGCTGGTCCAGAGGGGTTGTGATGGGAGAGATCTGCCCTTCAAAGGAAGGGATTGCGTTCCCTTGTCCTCCTGTCCTTTGTGGTTCAGATATTGCTGAAGGGCTATCCTACTCCTTTGGTTCCAGTACCGCTCCTCTCGATCTATGTTTGCTGCTATTGTTGACCTGAACTCAAAGGTCTTGTTAATATATCTGGAATTAATTAAATTATTTCTTTTAGGAACTTATTCCTACTGTAATACATGATGTATTGCGATCGAGAAATGTTTCAAATTCGAGTTTTCTGGGGAGAGGGATACACGTTTTGAGGTCACCTGAGTCTAAATAACCAAGTTTCTAAATCGTATGCCAGTCTATAAGTATGTGAATAGCTCAGCTCAAGAACGAAAAGTCGTACTTAACATATATTAGGCAGGTGTGTGCCTGGAATGTTACAACTTTTTCATTCATATCGATTAGTAGGTATGTCACTTCATATAATCGATTTTACACAATTATTCAATTATATATATATAAAAAAAAAAAAAAAAAGCTATAACATTTTTTATCAAACTCGGTATATCAATATAAAATAAACTGATCTTTTATATCAGCTAAATTTTATCCTCATTGAAATAGGGCTTAAATGCTGAATTTTAATATGAAATAATTAACTGTTTTACATTATTAGCAGTAATGATAAAATTGAGTAATATAAACCATGACAATTTTTATAATTAACTAAAGGAGAAATCTCTGTTCAGTGATACAGGAAAATCAGAGAGAGCCGAGTCTGCCCAATAATTCCCGAATCTGATTATCTTTGTCGTGATTATCTCAAGAACTATTGGACGTAAATAGCTCTTTTAGGGCTAATATTTCAGCAAATTTACTCTTCTTTAAATAATGTTCTCTTAGATTTTCTAGTGTTGTTGTTAGTTTTTAAGATATAGAGCTCCGAATGAAAAATTAATGTTTTTTTAAGGTTTTGAAATAGCCGCCATTTTTTATTCCCCCTACCTATACTTGGCAGACTCATCAATTTTAATTAGTAATTATACCTAGTTTTCATTAAAGTAATAACAAATTGGGGTGGGATAACTGCCTTTTTTTTCTTCCCGGCTCTTGTACTATATCATAAAATTTTAGAGGAGCTAAAAAAAATAAAACTTGGTTCGTTAAGAAATCCTTCAGCCTTGCCTGTTGTTTCACGGCCTCTAAAAGTAAAAACGAGAGGGACAAATAATGTAATATTTTAAACACGGATTCATAGTAGTTAACTGTGTCAATTACTATGCCTAAAGCTGAGGTTTTTCCCTGAGACGGTGATTTTCGCTCATACGCAAAGAGTATATCCTCTTTAGTATACTATCAAGCAGTATTTAGTAAATTTTGATAGTGCAACAGCAAATGTTGGGTTACAGGATCATATTGGCTGTAATAGCTTTCACTATCACTACTCGTTATTACCGTCACCGTGGAACCTCCGCTTAACAGACTTAGGATGCTTTCACATTCTGTTGTCGATATGTATTCATTATGTAAAGTGAATAGCATATGTGGTCAATTTTTCTCCAATTATAAATGAATAATCCTTTTCACAGTTATATATTGTTATTTTTGATTGCTTGTTGCAGTTATTTATTGTTGACAAAACTTGTATTAATTATTATTCAAAATGAACTATTTTAATGAGCTCATGTCTATGCTTGGGAGGATGTGTTGTTTGTGCAAGGATTAATTTGCGCAGGATGCACGTTATGAAGAAAATGTTTTCTTGTATATATGTTTGTACTAAATATATGATATACATGCTCAGAACTCAATATTAAGTTATTATTAAAAATAAATTATCATTATCAATACTTGAGATTATTCTGAGGCGTATTCGAGAGCTAGTTAGTTATACGCATTTAAGTGAAATACACTTCTATAAACATTTTCTTGTAATTTTAAAAACTTTTTTTTTCAAATTTGAACTACTTTTCTGAACCTTCAAGTTTTTGAAATTTTAATGGTTCACCAAATTTTTTGGTGTTAATCCCTATTATATATTGATAGTGAATGATTGGTTAGTTCATACTTATCGGCAAATTATATTTCATTTGATGTATCGTTAGTAACCCTTTTTTTTTTTCTTTTTTTTTTTAATATTTTGTTTTATTTTATTGTTACAAATATATTTTTGGAAATATCTACAAATTTGTAATATTTTTGTTAGTTGAATTTATTGTTTTCCTGTGTTCAAAATTTTTATTTAAACTTATTAAACCAAAAAAATATCACATTAGGATTAAATTTTCTAAATTATTGTTGAATTAGATCATTAAAAGTTTTATGATTTGTCTTAAGGAGTAAGTTATGTTAAGAATGCGACGGGGAAAAAAAAATGCTCCATACGTAAGTTATTGAGATTGGTTCCCTATTTCGTCATTTTTCTTATCAAGAAGGTTATTGATAAATAAAAACATGGCCATATCAAACATCAAATTTTTATGGCATGGCATCAGATTTGAGAGAATTTTGTTGTTTTAATCAAGTCTCGTAGTAAGTATTATTTATTTTGATTTTAATTTAGTTTTGAACAGGGATGTAGAGTAGTTCTGTTAGTATCTTTAATCTAAAAAATGATTTTTTAATTTATTATTTATATTTATTTATAATGTAATAAGAAGATCTGATCTTTAAAAATAACGTAATTAACCTAATTTTCCTATTATGAAAATATGAACATGTACAATGTTTACGAGTGGTAGCTGCTCTAGTCTGGGTCCTACTTTGCTTTATTCACATTTGGGTCCTGATGTTAAGGTATTTATTTAAGATATATTGATTATATGACCTATGAGCGCATTATGTATGTATGCATATGTAACTCTAAGCCTCTGTCCCTCAATATATTTCTTAGTCATTTACTTAAAAATAACTCATAAAATACTTGAATAAATAATAGTGATAATTAACTTTCTTTAAAAGGTAATGATATTTAATTAATAAAATAAATGTCTAGTTTACATGATGGTTATGGCTTTGACATCTGTCACTTTCGCTATTTCCATCACAGAGGAATCTAGGCTCCAGTGTTTCCCACTCATCGTCGTCTATGCCAGTTATTATCACAGAAATCTTACAATATCCGTAATACATGGCTGAGATACATGCAGTATCCTAAACGAATGTTTTATTGTATCGTTATTGGACTTATGGCTCAGTGAATAGGCTGAGAAGTTTCTTTTGACGCTATACAATGATTGATACATTTGCGTTTTACCCACGCTGACTAATGCTATGCCATGACACATTTCGTGTTTATAGTCAAGGTTATCCTGGTCTCGCCCTAATAATTGCTGTTTATTTTCCTATAATGATGTAAAGTAATAGGAAAGTACTTATCTCTGTTTTTCTTGACCTTTAAAAAAAAATAACAATAAACCTAATTCAATATTAGGTTAAATGTTGTGGACACTGCAATAATAGTGATTTTCTAGGGCAAAAAAATAATGATTGTAAGGACTGAAACTTTGGGAGTATGTACCTAAACCATCTAGTTATGTTTGTTATAATTCTCGCTATTGCAAGAGATCGCGGGATTCGATGGTGTAAATTGCAGAAACCATTAATTTGTCTGTCGGTGAATTAATTGAGCCTGCTGCCCAATTTTAATTAGGAAATTTGTTTGGAATAGGATATTGATTACATTTTTATAAAATTATTGGTCAATATTTTAATTCTTTGTTCTAAAGTGGTAGTGATGCTGAATGGTTTGAGTATGCGATTATGATTTTGGAGAGCTTGAAGTTCTAGCTTGCAAATAGATTAGTATTCACATTACTAAAGGTTTTCGCACTTCAGTGTTGGAAATTTCGCCCACTTGGTCTCATAATTTTCGAAATTTAGTCGTAGTCTCGAGTTGAGAGCAGTCATATAAAGGGCTGGATGTCATGTCTATTGTGAAGCATAATGAGCAACGAGGATCATCTTTTACCCTAAACCTATCAAGATAAGCAGTCAGGTAACCATGCTATAAATTTACTGACTGACTTGTGGTCGGGAAGATCAGGTCTATAAGATCGTGAGGACTAATGAAGGTTGCCCACTGCTTCCTTTCTCACTCTTGGTAAAGTCACTGCAACTCATTTCTCAAAGATGTCACATCAAAAATAATAGCGAAGGGAGTATTCGTTTCCCAGATGCGTGTGAAAAGGTCATCTGTATCACCACGGTTGTTCTTTTCATGAGAAGCCTCTCCAAAAGGACATAAGGGCTTGTTGGTCCGCTCTTATGTAGGCTGACAATGGCAATGCGTGAATCGGCAAATATAACAGCTCTTGCGCAGCTTTCATCTTAGAGCTCTTTTAAGGTAAGAACAACAGCACGAATTTCACGATTAAAGTAGTTGGCAAAGTAACCAACGGGTACTGTTATGCATCTCAATGGGGAGTACACACCCGCTCCTCCATTTCGTCTTGATCCAATGGCTGACCTATCGGTGTATACATGAAGCTATTGTTCTTACAGAAATAGGGTTTACATAGTCTCCAACATAATAGCCATTAACTCGTTCGGTAGAGTATTCTACTTGGAGACTGGTGGTATTAGCGTTGAATCTGTTTTTGAGTTGAAGGGGATGGTTCCGGGTTTCGGTGGGACAAGCCAAGGCACCGATGCAGCCTCAACAAATCAACTTTCGATAAAAACGCGTTTAGTATGACCAGTCGTCCAGCAGCAGATGTGTAAGTCAGCCTGAATTCTATGTTACTCCGCTGAAGATGTTTACTTAAGGCTAATGAAGCCTCTCGTCTATGGTTCAATCGCTGGTTCTTTGCTACAATAGACACCGACTTGGCACCACCTGTGATAATTCTCATTGCTTGATTATTAGTGCCATCGAGCTTTTTAACTGAGTCTGAAGCAACCACCGATGTCAGTACGTCCTGGAAGGCTCCTCATCGAGTTCCTGTCAGTCCCATCAGCCGGTCCAACCTTCTGATTCCCTACATTGCATTGTTCTCAGCATTAGTTAAGTGAGAATCCAAAATCTTAATGCCAAGATAGGAGACATAGTTTTTCTGTCTTAACATATTTAAGTAATAGCGAGCCGTAGTGTCGTTTAGTTTCGGGTTTGTTTAAAATCCCTCTTAGAAAAGACTTGTTAGCTTCTCAGTACGATTTATGTACCAGTATTCTCCGAAAAAACTAGTCAAAAGCAGTCCTGGAATTCCCAAAAAACAGCTAGCGTACTCTGCTTGTAATGGGAACCATTTTTTACTTCATTTCATCCTAATTTTGCTGAGTTAGATGTAGAACTTTTTTCCGTGGTGCTGTCCTTTCTAAACCCTGCCTGTTGAGTGTACAAGAGATTATGCCGGTGTAGGTACTGTTGCAGGCGCTCTAGTACCAGCCTCTCATATACCTTCGATAATATACTCGTAAGTGCAATGGGCCTGCAACTAGATGGGTCATCTGCAGGTTTCCCTTTCTTAAGAATAGGAACAATTTCTGCCTCTCCAACCATCAACTGCTTCTTTTTCCATACCAAGTTCAGAAGCGTAGTTATTGTATTCTTGGCAGTGGGGCCCAGGTTTACCAGGAATTTCGGCAGCGAGTTCTGGACCAGCGCTTTTTTCGTGCATTAGATTACCATATCCAACTCACTACGGGAAAAGTTACCATTAAACAGCTGTTGGTCTCCCTCGTGTAAACACGTTGGTATCCGAGTTGTTTTTGATTGTTTAATTTCCGTCTTCGGCCGAAAATTACTCGTTTCTGCGAAGTATTTGTGCATAAAATCTATAGTGCCCTGGCCTGAAGTTAAATTAGCTTCACATTTCTTTATTGAACTTATTGGAGGAGGAGGATCGTTCTACATACTAGAGATAAACCTATGTGCTTTAAAACCGTCTTTGCATAAGTCCAACTGCTGGAAGAAACTTCTAAAGACAGAATTTTTGGCCATAATTATTTTCCACTTCAGAAGAGTGATTTTCTGCTTTAGGATGATTTGATCAACAGGGGCTTGAGATTTACGGAATGTTTCTCCTGCTTTGTCTCGTTAAATTTGTATATATAGATCCTTATTCTAAAAAAGGCTGGTGGTTTTTGGTCGGGTCTTGGGTCGCTCTCGTGTGCAGCCGTCCGTCATTTTCTGTAGTTCATTAGTCACCAAATGATTCGTAGTGAGTTGGCCAGATGCAACTGCAAACTTAGTCCAGTCAGCCTTCTTTTCTCTTTGATTATGTATGAGTCAAGAACGTCCTTGACCATCAGGACACTGAGACCAAAGGCTCCGCTCCATGTGAATTTTTGAATTTATGATTATTGTTATAATTTGGTTGTATTATGTTGGTATAGTTTTTTTTATTTCATTAATTGATGCTGAATATTGACTTGAGAAACGAAAAAATCAAAATCAATATAAGAGTTTCTATTTGTTTCGGTGTATAAACCTAAGGCTGTAAATGTTTTGGTGTTTATGAATATAATAAATATCAATATTGGAAATTAAAATAGGTTGCGGTTTATTCAATAATATACATAAATTATTATATTTCAAAATATAATATATAGCGATGCTAATTCCTAAACCTCCTATAAACATATGTTCTAAAAACTACGTATGTATTAGAGTGTAGTTAAAAGCATTCGAATTAGATTAGCGATATCATAATATAAGATACATTCAGTAAAGGATGGATGAAGATTTAAAATATATTTGTTAAGTTTTGTTTACAGTGGTTTTTATAATCAGGTCAGTTTTAAAGTTTATTGTTCTGCTTTGACAACCGTGACACAAATCTCTGGAATAACTGATGTGGTTTCTAGCACGCCTCACCTTAACGATCTATTGTTCTCTTTTCAGTTTGAGTGGAATGGAACTTCCTGAACTACTTATTAACCTTTGTGATAATTCATTTTCATCTAATTATTTTTCTTTTCTTAATCTATGTTACATTAAAATGAATTTATTTAAATTAATAAAAAAAATAGATATAATTATAAAAACATTTAACAATTTTGAGTGAATTATAAAAAATTTATACATTCTTATCCTCCATTATTATATTTTCTAAAACTTTTTATAATTTTGTTTGTTTTTGTTTAAAGGCGTAAAGCCTTTTGGTCATCCTCACATGGAATATGGAATGCTCTACTTTAGTTACACATACAAAGACGCATAGACATTCACTTAAGCACTCAATGCACGATATCCAAATGTAAAAAGTAATAATAAAAATAAATTAATTAAAGAAATAAAAAATTCAAATCGAAGAGGAGCTATAATTTTAAAAAAATGCGATGTGCATTTAAACATTTTAGAAAATATAAACTTGTAGATGGTAATGGATGTTGGTGAAAAACATATAAACAAATGCTTTCGTATTACCGAAGTTATATTTTTAAACAGTTTTTACTTTCACCAACCTTTGTATATACATAATCAATTATTTTTTAAAAATTAAGATTGTAAATACAATTTGTAATGAGGTGTAGATAGTTGACCGTAGATTATACTGATACCGTAGAATAATGATAATTGTATTATAGCTTTCTCCAATCAGTAAATAATATAATATAAAGTAAAGTTTGATAAAGGCAACGCATAAAATTTTTTTAACATGATGCTTTCTTTTTCTCCTTAAAGTAATTAAAGTAGAAACCATTACTTAATGAATAAAGAGAGTCATTATTTATGCAGTGTTTTTTAACGATGTATTTAACCATGTAGAAAATTTGCTTGTAAAAACTCTAATTATCAACAATTAGATTAACAATAATGAAGTAGATATGGATCTAAGAGTGTTTGAAAAAAAATCTGCTTCAATTATAGAATACATTTAGTGATGTAAAAAAACAAAACAGATCTATGGGATCTACCCAAATAAAAGAAATGAAAAATAAAAAAAGGTGGTCGATGTGGAACTCAAATGTTATCAACTTTTGTGAGAAATCAATTTTCAATGAATTGGAGCACATTCCTTTTTTTTTTAGAAAGTTCTGGGATGACAAACTCTTCTTTTATTTGACAACAGCTGCGAACCGTTCCAAGGCTGTTGGAAATCACGCAATATCCATTGTGCAAAGAGGGATTATTTACTGGCTTGGAGGGGGGTCCTTCCGGATGAGATAAGAGAAAGAAGTTTCCGTAATTGCATTAAGAAATTTTGAAAATTATGGTTACAATTAGGGGAGGAGGGACGTTTACGGGGTTCGAACTGTGGGAACTGCTCTGTAGTTAGGGACCTGTTTTAGAATTTTATTTTCATAATTATTTACTATCTCTGATGGATAGGATGTACGTAGTTAGCTGAAAATTTATTTATTAAATTAATTTATATGTACCTAATTAGGTACATAACATATTATTTGTATCATTATATTGTTTCGGTATTCTATATTATTTGTTTATTTGTTATGTAATCTGATCTACTGACTATTATGTTTTTGGTTTGATTTTACATTGCTATCTAATGATAAATTTGTTTAACTATCGAACGTGGGTAGCCGATCACTGGATTGGTTCTGAGAGAATGAGTTAAAGAGAATAAAATTGTCAATTAAATGAAAGAAAATTGTCAAATTGTATGAAATTGTTAAATAGAAAAAAACAATTAAAATATTTGTATTTAGTATGTAAACGAGTATTGATGGTAAAATAAAAGGTAGGAAAAAAGAATTATTGTTACATCATGTGAATATATGCCCGATCATGCGATTGGTATAATGTGTATTGTAGCAACCCAATGTATTTGGGCAGCATGGCTAAATAAAGCATTTCTGTCTTACATATTGATAATGATATTTATATTGATAAATCAATATTAATATAAATTTCACCAATTAATTAATAAAAAATTGAAATTATTATTTTTTTTTTAAGTATTCCTATTAAATTAATAAGTACTATTCGACATTTACATATACTGTTATTATTTTTTTTATGACTGTGCTCAGACACTTTATCAGTGTCAACAGTTGTTTTGCCTTACAAATTATTAAAACTTGACAATATGGTCTCCCCGAAAAATAATAAAATATCAGATTGTAATAACATAAAAATATAACTGTTCGTCATATATAATTAATCACTTTTTTTTTTAGGGAAAAAATAATAATTATATTTTTTAACCTAAAAAATAAGAATTTTCCCCCAAATCTTTAAAATACTAGATGACAAACAATTAAATTGCAATTCGCAAGTAGTTAGCTAGGATATAATAAAGTAGTGAAAAAGAAAGCCAGCCGACCTTTTAATGAATTTTTTAAAAATTATTGGATGTAAATTCTCTCGCGATTGTTTGTTGAATCAAAATATAAATAAACCAATATAAACCATTAATCATTGATTATATTGTTTATAAGATATAAGCGCTTTCCGTACAATGTGAATCTTACCCTCCGCTAGTGGTCGAATCAATAAAAAGCTTAACATATTACCCAACGTGTATTACATATAATTCATAATAATAGGACTGAAGAGCAACTTTTCTCAAACGAATAGTCTTTTAACTAAATACTCTAGGACCATTGTGTCAAAGACATTTCTTAGACTATCCTTTTTTTTCAAAATAATTATAACTTTTATGATTAATTTCTCATTTTATTATCATTGAACATTGATTGGAATAAAAGACACTACCTTAATACGGAAACAGGAATCTACGACAGTTACATGTCCTGTAATTAAATCTCTAAATGGTCATACTTTGCGATTTCCAATTTTTATTATTGTTTTTTTATTTTTTGTGAAAAATTGTTGACCAATTTCAGTTGTCTAAACCTTATTTTTCTTTTTTCCTTATAAAAATAAATCATATCTTTAACGAGAATAACACTTATGACAAATTAAAAAGCTTTAACGATTTGGGTATAAAAATTAGTTTGTACTATTTTTCCCTAATCTTAATGTCTCTCATGAGAAAATTGATTATAGATTTATTTAAGCACTGGCTCATTACCAGTGATGCGGCGAGAGGGATGCGGTGGGATCTTATGGGCTCTGCTCTACCCCTCACACGTGGGGGATAGAGTGGGCTCAGGGATCCTCAGATCGATTGTGTAAATATTGTATATAGGAGTGTAAATGTGACAAGAAATTCTTTGTTTCATCATTATTTTATTTTTTTAATTTATTTTTTCATGCACATAGTTTTATTTAAGAGACATTTTATTTATTTTAAGTACTTTTTTTTTCTTTTCCATTTATTTTTTATTCTTATTTTATTTTATTTTAGTATGTATGAGATCATTCATCACTCTTACCTATTGCCCACAACGGTGTGGCAGATTGTAATATCTATCAATAAATAAAGTTTTTAAGAAAAAAAATAATTATCACTCCTGGGCTAAGAATTTTCTCTCTATATATCATTCCACATAGGTACTGCCTATTATTAAACTATACTCAACTCTTGAAGTAACAAGTTAAGTTAGCAGAAAAATCTGTTTGGGTTCATCCTATTATTGTATCTATAATTTGTTTTGTCGTCCTCGGTTAATGTTTAAATAGCGAATACTTTTTACTAAATTTATATGAAATGTACTATATGATAAATAAATTCGATAATATGATCTGAAGGAAGATATAAAAACGAATCGTTTGTGGCTTACGAAAGTATTTAAGTTTGCATTCATGAGAGGCAATAGATGCCAGCTGAACTAGACCTGGCCAAGTAACTCTCCATTCGTAAATAGTTTTTCTAAAAAGACGACTTGAATAGTTGAAATAGATTCTGTAAATATATCGACTTCGAAACTGAACTAGACATGATGAAACTAAACATAATATAATATTTTGTGATTTAGTTTTTTTAAACTACTGTGTAATTTCGGTGAGAGGAAATTTTAATTATGAAATTTATTTGGTCTTCCCACACTTCCGTCGGATTTCCCCGAGTGTTTATCTTTTCATATATTCCCTTTTAGTGTGAATGTCAGTCAGTGACTTTATTTTTCTATTAAACTTTTCCGATGCCAAAGAAGTTGATTTCGTTTTATAATTTCGTTTTCGCCTCAATGTCTTTCTGTGGACACTTTTTTGTGTGGCTCTTTACCGACATGGGAAGTGAGCTATGTACAGGAAGAGGCCAGGGCTTCCTGTTGGAAGGAGTGCCCAGCCATTGGTCCACGATAGACAATTATTTACCGGAGCGAGAGCAATAGCCCATGCACTTCACTTCCTAAGCACAAAAGTATTTGTATCTGTATCTGGGTGTGTCTTAGGTCTGCTTGTCGCATAGATCACACAACTGTAGTATCACGTTAAACTATCAGTAACCTAGTAACTGTCATTACAAAGGTGGTACATAGTTTGTGTTCCTGATTTTTTTCCCTTAGTTTAATCGTAAAAAGTTATACAATTTCGAACTTTGTAACACCAGATCAGACAGGGCTTCTCTAACTCGGTATCTCAAGCGTATGCTAGGTTTACGACGTCAATCATATTTTCACCATGTTTTTGAAGTTTCCTTCTCTACTTCCACCATTCGTATAATGTCACTATAGTTGATTTTGATTACATCTGCTTAGTTAGTGGATACATTTAGTAAAATTATATCATTTAATGTATAATGTTTGTGTTTTTATTTTTGGTATGGTTTCATAAAATTTAAATTAAGTTTTGACGAGAGGTTAGTTTCTTAGTTACGAGCTCGACGATTTTGCCATTTATCACACGTATTAACTCAGTAGATGTAATCGTAATTAGCCATAATACTAATAATGGCAGAGGACTGCATTATAATGAATTATTGTATTTATTTATGTCCCTACTTTCTTATTTTTTCCTCCATTTTCGTTATTTTCAATTTAAATTTGTTCTAAAGATATCTGGTGCTCTGCTTCTTTTTTTTAAATTTTTAATTTTTTTTTTTTAATTTTTATCTTCCATAAAACGGTGCCGCTGCGAAAAAAAATTCAGAACTGTTGCACTATAATATGTATGGTTCTTGTATGGGTAATATCGTTTAATTGTAAGTAAAAGAGATGAAATCATTAATGAAGATTCGTTTCTGTATCATAATTTATTTTGCACATACAACAAACGCCTATTCTTTTATATTTTCTAGTATTTTGTGGTTTATCATAATTAATGAAATTAAATGTGGTTTTATTTATAGTAATATTAGTCAAAATAATGATATATTTTTCTTCTGTATACAAGTAAGTTTACTAGTTATTAGATAAATTTCTCAACAATTCTAAACTAAGGTATTTAATACCTGGAGCATTAACAAACATCTGGCTGCAGCAGTTCTTGAACAAGTTTTATTTTTCGACCCCTCCCCTTTTTTTTATTATTCACTCTCCTTTACGATCATTTCTGACTTATGAGGCGTTATCTACAGGTTACCAACCCCTTCTAGCCATGTTGGGGGTCAAGTGTTGATTCCAATTCATGATGGGCGGATTCGAACCAGCGCCGCTGAAGTCACATGGGAGTCAAAGTTAGAGCTTTAACTCACTCGGCTACGAACGGCTAGTCATACCAACACACTCATATTATTTATTATATCTTATATTATGCGATAAAGGATATTAGCCGTACTGCCCGATTTGTAATATTAACGCTGCTGAACACAAATACGATTGACGTTCAACAATGATGGCTTAGCAATAATCATAAATCCAAATCAACAATAATCTTTCCTTTCGAGCCTCTGCCGTTAACGTCAAATTGACATAGAAGGGTACAACGTTCAACGTTTATTCGTTCAGTAGTTATCGTAAATGATCAATTGGCCTAGAGAAATAATTTAAGCCAAGGTTTAAAAAAAAAGAAGGGTTGATCTGTGCAGAATAGAGTAAAAAATAAAAATAAAATATTTATACTATATTTGGTCTCGAAGGGCTCTAAAATATTAAATATTTTATGTAAGGCCCCTAAAAATAACTATGACCATACTATATACTCCCTTATCGATTTTATTTATAATTTTTTATATTTATATATAGTTTTAAATACTAACGGTAATTTCTATTATCTAGTGTTTTATAATATATGATATGTTCATACCTTAGGGTTAAAAATGTGAAATTTTGGAATACTGCCAACCGAGGATGTTGAACAGCATTTGACGCGCACTGCGGCTCGTACTGCGCCAAATTAACATTCTAGCACTTGAGTCTTCTTTCCTAGCACTTTTCAACTAATACCCCACCCTGTAATATGTATAAAGGTGATGGGTAGTTGCAGCCTTAATTATTAAGGATTTTTTTCCCTAAAAATGCATTTAGATACTTTTTTATACTGATTAACATTGGACTTGAAAATCGTCTTTCTTTACTTTTATCTTGTTTCTATTTAATTGATGATTAGTCTGCTCATTATTTGGAATGAATAAAAATCATTTAAAGTAAATTAATTGAAACTTTTTTTTTTGGAATTTTAAATGAAATTTGATGGACTAATTCGTATTTTTTTCCTTGCATTTATTACAACTTATATATCATACGTTATCTAGAAATTGAAAAATTCTTAGTAGTTTGTTTCAAAGTAGTACTGATTTTAATAGGAACTTACAAAACTCCATAATTTATTTTAAGTTGCATTAATCAATTTCATTCCTGGACTTCATTTATACTTCACAACATTTAATTGATTAAATAAAATTTTTAATTTCTTTGTTGTAAACATTTAGTCGTTTATAAATAAATAGTTTCGCTTCTTGTTCTAAGTCGCTTTTAATTAAGTAATGCAAACAAATTTTATTTTTGGATTGCTATGGAAATTCCTATGTAAGAGTTTCTTGATGTGCGAAAAACTTATGTATCCATAAAAATAAATTCATCCCCGGTTTACCTTGCCATAGTGTGGTACAATATACTAACCAATTATTAGATTAAAAAAAATATAGTCAATTGTAATAAATGTTTAAACTTTCAATTGACAAAATTTTTTTTGTATCAAAAATCAAAATGTCTCTATGAATATGCAAGTGATTAGTTTTTAGCGTCCTTAAAAGCTCCGTATAAGCTTACAAATTTTGATGAACAACAAAAAATATTTCATCTGGTAGATTAAAAAAAGTATATATTTGACATGTTAAATATTATTTTATTTTTTAAACTCATTTAACAGTCTTAAGTTCGTATGCTGCACACAAAACATGTATTATATATTATATTAAAAGATTGTATTTTATTATATTATTATATAATGACCATTAAATGTATGTACAGTATAGGCGAATTACGGTATTATAAAAATGTCTTTAAATAATTACTAATTGGTCCATAATATAACACTATTAACATGTCCTAGTTTATTGTGTTTCTATGTGTTAATTCAAATTCTGATAATTTTTAACATTGTACAAGTTTAAATTATTGAGAGTTGTTTGACGGTTACAACATTTTACGAATATATAATATTTATTTTTTATTTAGATCTGTTATAGCTGAGGTTTCCAACCTTTTTCGGTTTGTGGCTAAATAATCGGATTTTTTCCTCGGCGCCCTTGACACCTCCGATTTTTTCTAAATTTTTAACTTTCTTGAGCAATTGGAATACTTTCTTTTTTAAAAGCGATTACCCATTTTACAGTGAAAAATAAAAACCTATTCTCACTATTTTCGTACTATTTAGTGACTTAAGCATGGGTGGGAAAGCCGTTTCAAAAGATATGACTTGGAAAGAAACTTATGAAAGACTCTTAAAGTTGCTAATTCTTGGAGTTTTTTCAGCGCACACGATTGTTGCCGCACAAATCCGAGAATAGGAAATTCTAAGAAAATTGCCGATTTGTTTAATTGAATATTGAATTTCGCTGTGCACACTTTGATAATCACTGTGTTATAGTATAAAAACATAGAGAGGGGGTTGGTCAAGTAAATAGAATAACAAATAAGTAAAAAATAATAACAAACAAAAAAATAATAATTGAGGAAGTAAATGAAAAAATGACAAACATTGTTCAAAAGAAAAGAAAAAAAATACTAGTAAGATATAAGATATAACTACCAATAAAAGACAACTTGGTGTTAATTTAAAATATACTATAATAATATTACTTAAAATACGATCTACAATCATTGTTTATGTGGAAATAAAATAATACAAAATTAAAAATAAATTTCTGATGATTATCATATTTTATTAAAGAAAAATAAATTACAAGTATTATTAAGAAACGTTAAATTACCATATTGATGGTTAATTACTAATAAATCAAAAACTGAAATAAATTAATAAATAAAAAAGAAACTTTGAAATAAATACAAAATTGAGGAATCAATGATCATATCAGTTTAATACTGGAAGATTGCTGATTGACCATGTGTATCGTGTATAAATGGTATTTAGTTTGGGTACGGTCAAATAAAACTCAAATAGTACACCAATTTACTATTTGAGTTTTATTTGATCGCACCCGGACTCAATATCATTTATTAGTTTAATAGTTTCCGTACTTAAAGAAGTTTCAGAAAAACATAAAAACATCATTTACTTATTGATGACTTGCCTTCGAAAAAAGTAAATAAATTTACAAATTCCTCACACCATCAAATGATGTTATATATATTTGTTTAAATATTTTTCTCCTAGTGAACTGAAAGCTGGCAAAATTAAAATACTATGAAAAGAAATTATGAGGTTCATTCAAAGTACAGAACTTAAGGGAGTAACCAGAATCAAATTAAAATTTATTTCTATCCAGATAAATGGAAAAATTTCACATTAGAAAATATTTAGATAACTAAGATATATTACTATTTAATAGATTTTAGAATGTTTATTACTTGTTGTTGTTTGTTCTTACTATTATCGAAATCTATTTTACTAACTGATAACGGTGCTATTTTAGTCTATTCTACTGGCTACTGGTTTTATCGTCAATACTTTTCTTTTAATATTACTTCTTGTCATCTAATCGTCTGACATCATGCAATTATAATTTATGTTCTTGTCCTGAATTTCTTAGGAATTGTAGGTACTTTGTCAATTTTGCTCCTGAATTACTGCAAGTATGAATCCTTAGATCTTTTTTCAAGCATTTAAATCAAACCATTTTTTTGTTGTAGCTCCGTAAGTACATTACTGACAAATTTCCAAGTAAGATGTTAGCGTCAACGACGTTGACAATTAAAACCCTCTAAAAAAAAGTTCTAGCTATGAAATTCAACAAAATCATTTTTCAGCTTAAAAAGTTTCTTTTGATCTTATCTGATTGATGCTAGTGAACATATCAAATAATCATTCCTTGCTCCTTAACGAGGATCTTAAACGCCGAAACTGAAAATATGTTGATTGGATTAAAGGCGACTTTAGTTTTTTTTGTAATCCCTGAAAAGGTTTGAATTGTCTTGAAAGATAAATCAATTGTTTAATCTACACGTATTTCATCTTTTACATCTTACCTTATTGAAATTCTCTCAAAAGGTTCTAGCTATGAAATTTCGGACGAGCGTGATTCTTGACCTAATCACCTCCTTGTACAACCGCTGGTCTAGTAACTACTGTACCACTACAACCTATGATTGGAATTTCAATTATATTGTTATTTATTTATTTTTTTAATATATAGCATTAGATTAGATAATCCGTAAAGATTGATAATTGGAAAGATTTTTCTTTAGTTGCATTTCCAAAGGTTTTCTCCCAATTTTTAATTAGCGACCAAAAATAATTGTGGATAATGGTCAATGAAGTTCTCAACGATTGATAAATTAATGGTGTTTTTCGTAACTGGTTTACGGCAATATTATATGAAACAGGTTTAAGGCCTGATTACTTCAAGAATTTGCCTCCTAATTTTAGGCGACAGTATATTTTTAGATTGAACTGGAATCCTATCTTATTTACTGTCTGATTAATTAATTGTTATTAAGAATCTCCCTTTCCATTCCTCGAAGAATTTATTTATTTTTTAGCTTGTATATAATAATGTAGTTATCGTTCTATTAATAATTAACTTCAGATAAATCAGTAAATAGTGAATTTTACTTTTTAAAGTCAATATTTGAAGATAATAAAAACATTTTAAAATAGCAAATTTTTTTTTTTTGTATAAAAACGAAGACTGATCGAGTTATTAGTTTGAGTAGATTGTCAATGGCCTTATACTTCAATTAATTCTCCATTCCATCCTGTTTCTTCTTTGGAACCAATGAGAAAATTGTCTCCAACGACCTTCCTTCTTCAGAGGTTTCATCATGTATTTCATTCCCCGCGTTGAACTAATTCATCGTCTGGTCCTTTTTTGGACGTTTCTTCTACAGCTCTTTCCCATGTACTAGTCGATGTATAGTGAGGTTGTCGCATAATTTGGAGAAACTCATACGATATAAAAACTGCAGCCTTAATCATGAAAACGAACCCCAATTGAGATTCATTGTACCCTCTCTAACTGCTTCTATAGTTGATATATTTTCTTATCTGAAAGCGTATTTTTCTTTTCTTTATGTTAATTTTTTTTATAAATAGTTTGACTCGTATAATCCTTAACAATCCAGGCAATTAGACACAAACCAAATATTAAAAAATAAAGAAGCAGTCTCCTCTACATTATTTAACGCCATCAAAATATTATACTCTTAAAGTTCTACACATTTTTGCTTTCGCCCATATATGTTATGGAAGAGAGGTAAATGTAAAAATTGTTTTATTATTTTTTTAATTATATCTCTAAATTTATTGGGTTTGATGGACTGAATTCCTTACTCCTTAATAAATTAAAGTGTATCAAATCTCTTAACTATATCTCCAAACAACGTTTTGATTATAAACGCTGTAATTTCTGAGGTAGATAAGGGACGTATAATAGCTAATCAATCCTATTTCCGGCTCTAAAATGTTTTAGAATTTCTGTTATAAAAAAAAATTCCTCCATATCTCAAACATTACTATCTAATTTGCTTAGAAAATAATATACGATCTCTATTGTTGGTAATTTAACGTGTTTTAATTTTGTATTCAACTCATTACTCAAATTCAGTATTTTTCGATATAAAAGTAAAAACTGTTAAAACATATAATTTTTACTATCTCAACTAGTCTTTTACGAGTAGCCACCACAACAATGCAGACGTGTGTGACTTATCATACGCAATGTACAAGGGACACTAAACAATATTCCAGATCACTATTTTATTTTTTTTTACAAAAACAGAAAGTAATTAATAATTGAAATTGTTTTGGAACAAAAAATTTTAATAATTTTAAGTTTCCCCTGAAACAAGAGGTAAGGGGAATAAAAAATGGCGGCTGTTTCAAATGTTAAAAATAATTAATTTTTTATTCGGAGCTCTATATCTTTACAATATATATCTTACTACCAACAATTGAAAATCTAAGAGAGCATCATTTAAAGTAGAGTTAATTTGCTAAAATGTAAGCCCTAATAGAGCGATTTACGTTCAATAGTTTTCGATATGTAGCTTTTTAAAAAGCAACATTTCATAAAAATGTTGTATGGAATGTACTGAAAGATCAGTATTTATTTTGAAAAATCTATTTCTCAAAAACCATTCGACGTATATATGTCTATTAACACTCAAAGCTGTTAGCACTTAAAGCTAGTTTAATGAGCTATAAAGTAGTTTATGACGTTTAATTTCGTGAGAGTAGTAGTTTTTATTAAATTTGCTAAAATAAATTGATTTATATTTGTTCCGACAAATTTTCATTTGCCAAATTTATATTCATATGTGAATATCATAAAAACTACTACCCCTATGAAGAAAAGTGTGATTAACTACTTTATAGTAAGTTAAATTTCCGTTATTTTGAGTGTTGGCATACATATGTGCGTCTTATGGGTCTTCAGATATATTTTTTTAAAAAACCCAACATTTTCAGTTTCCGAATCCACTGGTGTTTTTATAAATTAATTAATTAGATAAAAACATTATAAAAACATTTATTTCAGGACAAAGGAATATCTAGCAGTTGCTGCAATTGTAATTCTATTACTTATATTAAATTTGGTCCTTAATATTCCATTATGATCTTAATATACGCAATATAATGAAAACATTTTCGATAAGTTTATAAAAGGCGCACTTCATAACAAATACTTGAAGGAACCGATGAAACAAAACACAGCAATAAATAAAAGCCTTATCAGAAAGGGAGTGAGTCATTGATATCTTTATCTCGGTGCGGTGTTAACGTCCTCAGATAACTTGTAAGACCCAATAATTAAAAAAAAAAATTAAATTTTAGGATTTTTTCCATTATAAATTATTTTAGAACATTAAGAGAATACCATGAGAAGTGATACGTCGTTTCTGAAAAACTATTTCTGCAAAATGAGGGAAAAAACCTGTTTTAAAACGCATTAGAAAATCCAAGGTTTTTATTTATTTTTCATGAAACTATGATGTTATATATATATCGATAATAAAATAGTGATTTTTAAATTTTCGACTGTTCTCTGTTGTAGTCTAGTCAAATTACCCAAAAAAATGCTTATCCAAAAATTTTAAAAATAAAGAAAAAACTTCCTATGAATTATTAAATACCTCCAGAACATTGTATTCTCAAAATACCCTTGGGTTTGTGTGGAGAGTGCACACTTAGTTAAAGGTTTAAAAAAAAATGCAATATAAAAATATCGATGAAATAAACGGAGTTAAGGTGACAGTAGCTACACTGCTGCGACAGATACTGACAAATACCAGACCTGATTGTGCTGCTGTACTAGTATGACATTCAAAGTTGTCTTACAGTTTACGGCAGTGGCAGAGGGTACATGTAATTCCTTTATTTTAATAACAAAAATTACACAGTAATTGTTATTGTAAAAATCAAGTCAATAATAATGAAATTAATTTTATTTTTAAAATTTGTATTTGGAATTTCAATAAACTCATTGGTAAATTAGGAGCTGTACTAAGTTTCCTGGCTGGGGACTGATCTGCGAAATGTCTAAAAAAAAAATTTTTTTTAGGATAGATTAAAGGGGATCTTATGGGCTTTCTTTAAGAAGAAAAACAAAATCGTAAATCATCCTCAGTTTTCTGTTTTCCAAGTCACTGGCTTCGATACGGATTAACACTTTCACTGTGCAATATTTTCTTTGGTTTACTTTCTTTAAACTATTTATTTATTTTAAGAGCATTATTAATAGCTTAAAAAATATGTGTAGTAGCACTAGTAAATGAACACTTGCGCTAATTTTTAACTCTAAAATTTCCTTACACGACTCTTGATAAAAGATGACTAACTTGCCAATTATTTTTCCTTGAAGCCTAAATCAATACAGAACTGCTTAGAATAAAAAAAAAAAAAGTTAAAACTCAAATAATTTTGCCGAGTTCATTTAAGTTAAAAAAAGAACTGATACCAAAGAGATGAACAATCACCAGTGGTTGATATTCCTAAATAGTTCTTCCATTTATTTTAATTATCTGTCAAAACATTCGATTTATTTATTGTTCTCATTATTCTTTTTCATTTTTTTTTTTTTTACTAAATAGCTGGCACCAAAATCTGCTTATAGGCAATAAAAAACTGAGAACCTTTCACGCCTGTAAAATAATCTTTATTTTTCATTATACAACGGAAGTAATTCTGTGATTTCGAAACAGTATTAAAAATATTGTAGAAGGTATCACATATAAATTACTCTCTGCCTAATATTACTGGAAATATATGAAAAGAAGGAGTAATAGTTAAAACCAACTCCCATAAATAAGGGTATCGGTGGTGCCAGGTCAAACAACGGAGATTAGCTTTTATCTGTCAACAGAGAAGAGGAATAATACTGTATTTATTGCCAGAGATACTATGACATTGAAAATGTTTTATCAAATGTGTAAAAAGTGTTGACTATATTTTAAGTTTTCTGATTTTAAACTCGTACCTTTAAATGTTAGTGTTAGTATGTACCTGTGCTTATCTCGTCTCATATTTTTATCCCGTCGATTGTTAAATCCCTGATGGGGTTTTAGCACCAGTGTGTAACCTGTCTATTGTTGAATATTCCTAAAACCTCGGGAAAGTTCAATCGCAGTCAGTTTTACTCTCACTTGCGAGAATCCGTACTGGTACCCGTATGAGTTATCTTGAACACTACTCCACCTTCTATGGAATCGATAGCTGGAAGATCCGCTTTCTCGTGCAAAGCGTTCGAACTTTCATTAAGTATGGTAAAGATGTATATAAATAAAGAGATGGTTTAGAACAATTTTTAAGCAAGCAGATCAACCTAGTTTGATGTTTCAGATTATTATTTATATTCCAATAACGTCTATCTTGTTTCTCATATACTTCAATCCGTTTTAAACTCCTCGGATTTTTAAAAAGTTTGATTATTGACTGAACGAAGAAAATCATGTACGATACTAAAATAGATATATATTTTACCTTACATTAAAAAAAAACAAAAAAAAAAAAACGAAATTTGATATTAGTGGACTACTTTTAATATGCGAAGTTTTATGATTAAAGCGTCAGCAGCATCAGAATAGAATAAGCAAATCTTTTAGCAACCGACTTATAGTCTTCGGGTTGGATGTTGTATGTGTTCCTGGAAGACGTCAGTGATTTCTTCAGAAACTTCATGTTGTATCTTTGCTGGAAATTATTGTTATATTATTTGGCCGTGTCTAAAATTGTCTGTACTTATTTTGTGACAGTATAGCACAACCCATCCATTATTGTACGCCATTCATCTGAAAGGACTGGTTCTTTAGACGTTTGAGGTTCAAACAGTACTCTACAATTCCATCCCATATGTCTTCTATAGTGGATTTTGTAATGTACTTTAGATAGTTTGTTATTTGAAGATAATTTGGAGCGTTTTAACTAACCTCGATGAGAGACCATATCGTCAGTTTGGTCTTTTTTGTTTTAATTTAGGTAACATGAGTTTCCCAAATCTCTCCTGTTATGGTAAAAACCTAAATACAGTATTTCTGTAAACATGTCTATCTCGGATGTTTTAAAATGTATTCGAGGAATAGACCTCCAATTTGGTTTGAATCAATCTTATGAATGAGAAGAGTGTACATGCTGTGTTTAGGCAGAGCGATATAAAAGAATTCTCTATTTGCATCTGAAGTTTTTTTTTTTTTAATTACTTTATTTTTATTTCGAAGCGTTGTATTTCAAATATTATTGTAACAACTTTTTATGATGAGTGGTAAATAAATAATTCTTTTCACAAAATAACAATAACATCTATTCTCCTATAAAGCGATCGACTCTTTTTCAACTTTTTTCATTAGGTTACCGGTCAGCGAAAAATAATTGAAGTGGAACTATTTAAAATCGACCTTAATTATTAATAAACAATATGCTCGCAAAGTTTGGAGCTGTGAAAAATTGTCTGAAGTTTGGAAAAACAAATGTCTCATAGCTTTTTTTTTTTCAAAAATAATTACTTAACCTATCTCATTTGCTAAATGGGATAGTCGAAACTATTAATCAAAAATTCTCCAATAACGAAAACAAACCAGTTTCTTTAAAGTCAGTCCAGTAAAAAGTCTGAGTTGGATGGATTCCAAAACCCTATAAATCCTTTCATACCGTATTTATCTAATATATATTCTGGAGTAAATAAATGGGTTAGTAAAGTCTAGTTTACTATTGCTATTGTGGAATTGTTTAAATCTGCTCAAGTGTATATTTTACTTTAGAAAAAATAAATGCTAGTCACATATAAACCTTGTTCTATCAAGAGCCGCATTGCTAGTATCTTGGCCGTCTAACGTCCAACAAGACACTGCTGGTTCAGATCATGGCTGCATGCACTCAGGCCGCCGTCAGCTGAGCACGGGCTTAAGAGAAAATGATACATCGGTCCCCCTCCCATTCAATTTATTTTGTACAATAGTATTGAAATATTAATAAAGGTTTATAATAAATATATAAACATTGTGCATATTTATAAATTAGTGAGGTGTAGATAGTTGACGTTCATTCAACTAAAATGTTTCATCAGGCAATTTGTAGCAGGGGGTCCTGGCTAAAACTGAATATTCGTTTATTTACATTAATTACATATTAGTTAACTCATTTTTAGCTAGCCCGCCCCCTTCCCCTGCTACAAACTCCTTGATGAATACCTGAAACTCAGGTCGAAACGTCGGCTTGAATAAATAATTTTTTGTTTATTTATGTTCCTTTTGTTTACCGCACCCCTCCCCAAGACCATCTTCTCCAATTAATTAATTTATACATTAGAATACACCCTTAGAATATAATAAAGTACTTTGGCTACGACGATTTTACCCTCTGTGCCCCTCTCTACCAGCAGGCCTGCATATACAATTTCATTTTTTTAACTGTTAGCTATCCCTTTATTTGGCGAGTGTGTGCCCATCAATAAAAGCAGGATGTCCTTTACCAAGGTTCAATTAATTCGCCAGCATGTTTGCCCTTGGGAAATATTGACAGGAATAATTAAGGTAGCTAATATACTCAATGACACATAGCTATTTATATTTGAACATATATTTAGTTTTGGAATAAGAAACATATTTTTATGTTTTTCTTTTTCATAATACCGATGTACCCACTACATATTAGTTAATAGTTTTTACCTCACTTCATTATAAACAAGACGATATTATTTTTGTTTTATTATACTTTTTCAAAATTATACTAAATCAGCCAATATTAAAAACCTAATCGTTTCACTCTTCTATTTTCATATCACTGGATAAATATAAAATTATAATTTTAGCATTAACACGATCATTAACCAAAGCGTTTAGGTTTATGAAGTTGTTGACCTATTTCGACTGCACTGCTAGGAATTGCTGGACATACTCAATATTAATTAATATGATCAACTTTTTATGTATTGTACCACAATAGTTGGAATAGTCTGTAAGGTTTTTTGGGTTTAGTAATAAGGTAATCCCTAATCAGTTAACGATCACTTGATGAGCCTTCGCTTGGTGAATTTGTTTTTAACGGTTGTGGTGGCCGGATGCTTTTGGTGGAAATTTGTTTCTGCTATCGGCATCATATGTTAGGGTTTGTTAAGCCTGTTACTAGCCTTGATCATGGGGCCTCTTGGTAGTTAGAGCATAGGTGCCAAACGGTTTGGGAAGTATGGAATATCTTCTCTACTCTAAAGATGAATAAATCTTGGAGTTAAATTTTTCTGTAATATTTAAGTTACGAGGGCTGTCCAGAAAGTAACAAACGTTTTGAAATTAACAATTCACATGTTGAAAAACTCAAAGTTAATGTATACATTTGAAATGTATACTCTTATGCTTTTTTTCTAAATATTCGCCAATCAATTGAGATATTTATCATACCGTAGCACGAGTTTTTCAATACCCTCTCTGATGAAATCTGCCGCCTGCGATTTCAACCAGTGGTTTACACCGGCATGCAGTTCGGCGTCAGTATCAAAGCGTTGTTTAGCGAACCATTTTTTCATTGCTAGGAAGAGGTTGTAATCGCTCGGCGGCAAATCCAGGCATGGTGGATGGTCAAACACCTCCCATCCAAGAGTTCCCGAGTACGATTGGCCGTGTATGGACGTGCGTTGTCGTGGAAAAAAAAAAACACGATAAATTTCAATTAGCCTGTTCTTTCGAGCCAACAAAAACCTGATCACTGACCGCACTTCACAAGTGGCTTGTCTATTGCAGGGTACATTTTGACGACTTAAAGAGATCAAAGTGAGGAACGCACATTCGTTACGCTACAACAGCTGGATGCGCACTGAATGTAGGAATGTTCAAACACCAAGATGGCGGTTCTACCCCTACCTATCGTCACAATAGGCTAAAACGTTTGTAACTTTCTGGACAGCCCTAGTATTTACTTAGGGCCGCCCGTAGCTCAGTTAGTTAGGCCCAGTCTTACCAATTTGAGATTGCTAGTGGTGCCGGTTCGAATCTGGCCTGGGGCGTCGACTTTTTCTATCGAGTGGCAGTCCCACAAAATGAAAAACTTTTGACCCCCAGCCATGTCAGGCAGTATAGGACTCCAATGGGAGTCTTGGCCGAGAAAAAAAATTAAGTTATTTACTTTTTCACTGATGTGTTTCACTAGGCAGTCTTCCCTCCTCAGTCTCGATGCCTTTCATCATTATTATTATTTTACTAAAAAGAAAATTTAAAAAAAATCTGGTACGGTTCGCGCATCACACTACTTTTACTAAATCCCCTATTTCAAGTTGAAATTAATCCATGCTTGTTTCCTGACATATTTTTTCAATATACTGCACTGTGACAATCCTTCCCCTTACTAGTTTTCCAAATGAGCCTCTCTGTTGGTTGGCTGACTAACTCAAATTTCAATTTTTTTCAAAAAAATATTTTAATAACATTTCTCTTGGTAAAATTTTAACATTTTTCTTTTAAAAAAGTATGGCAGAAGTAAAAAAATATTACAGCTTATCAAAATATAAATTCTGCTTTTAACCGATTATTCATTGCTAAATTGTTATAGAATCAATATTGAAAATACCACCAATGATTTTGTGGAGTTAGACATTCTATCAACTGGAAGGCTCATAATTAGAAAAATAATTATTTAATAAATATGTCGACATAACAAAAGTACCAGACTGCCAATGTGTCCATGAGTTAACTGTCAAACTAGTGTTTGGACGAACGTTTTATTTGTTCGTTTTTTTTCATTCTTCTATGTGAAATATTATTTTTTCTAAAAATCTTTGGCTTTCCAACGGTATAAATACGTCTATATTACTACTCCGGAAAAGTGTTTTTAACCTAGAAAAATATGAAATAAAATGAAAAAATAATTTTATTCCGGGACATATGTCCCCTAAGAATAAATACATGGTTCATATATTAAGATTTTTGTCTAGCAAGCATTTAAAAGTTTCCAGTAAGCAAAATATTTGTTTTCTTTTTTCACTCAAGTTAATTCATAAATCCTTTTATCATTTATATTCATCCATTTTTATTATTAGTTAAATACAGTTAAGTTATTATAAGTTAAATACAGTTAAGTTATTATAAGTTAAATAAATATATTACTTAGTTATAAAAAATTGTCTTTAGTTCGAAGCACATTTCATAAAAAAAAAAAAAATAACTTATTCAAAATATTAATTAAATTCGTTAATTAATTATATCAATTAAAAAAATCATTCAAAATATTAATTTATTTATTTTATTTTTTTATTCACCTGAATCTTCTTTTTTTTAAATTAAAACAATTTTTTTTTTT
>NW_027116544.1:576629-580928 GCF_000696795.3 Halyomorpha halys | reverse complement strand
AAAAAATTTTGACGGAATTTAAACAAAAATGATACAATTTATGTTCAAAACCGCTCACTATTGTTTAGTATTATATTATCAATTAAAAAAATCATTCAAAATATTAATTTATTTATTTTATTTTTTTATTCACCTGAATCTTCTTTTTTTTAAATTAAAACAATTTTTTTTTTTTCCCGTCATTTATGTGTTCGTTGTTTTTTTTTTCCTCTTCACCGGTTACTTAATACAGATGGATGGCTGGACATTAGGAGGGGGGAGTAGGAGTTTGACGTCAGCGGTTGCTATGGCGATTCATAAACCCTGGAGAATGAACTCCCGCTGTTAAGCAATGATAGGTCCCTACCTGTCACATCATTGAGTCCTCCTGCTGTGCAGATGGTAACGTAATAAAAACTTAATGGTGCTTTTATGAATTATTATATTTAATTTGTTCCTATTTGAATTTACTTGAGTAGAAACTTTACTTGGAACTAATTGTTTCTCACCAATGAATTTTTTTTTTTTTTTTAGAATCAGAGTATTTATTGTTAATTTTCTTTTTACGCTTTCGCTCCTAAGGATTTCTAATCATTAGCTCTACATATTACTAACCTACTTTTTTTTTGTGTGTAATAAACTCTTGATCCATGTGAAGGCTCGTTATCCATATCCATGTAGTTTTAGAAAGTTATCATGTGCAAAATAAAAACACTAATTGGCAGCTATTTTTATTGATTGCTCAAAAGGGGAAAAATATGTTTATATTTATTGAATGTGGAAGATTTATTGTTGACCATCCCTCGATTTTTTTACATTTCGTTTTTACGAATGTGCGAATACACAATTTTACTATCTTGAAAAGATGCATTTAAATTTGAATTATTTTTCTATTATTCGTAGTATTCGATTGTGTTATGCCAATGAAGTTTTATTTCCTACCCTGAGGTAGAGAAGCTTTCATTCATTCATGCAGGAAATAAAAAAACAAAACAATTGAGTCCTTCATGATACAAAATGTTTACACATATTTTGCGTTTTATACATCAAGAAACAAATTTTGTTCCGTTTCTTTCTACAGTCAAATTTGTTGTTGATCCAATTATGATAAAGTTTTTAATGATTTTTGCCAGATTGGAATTTAGTTAGATATGCTTTTTACATTCATGTATATTGTTTTGCTACACGAAAACGGTTTGGTCCAAAGTTGAAGAGAAGTTGGGAATTTGTATGTAAATAGTTCTGTATTTGTATTAGATGCAATGTTAATTTTATATTTTATCCACTGATGTCGCTTCACCGTTAGCTAAAGTATTTTTCTTTATACGCATGTTGCATTTACGTTTAGTTCTGTAGATTTTATTCTCAAATTTATCAAAAATAAAAAATGGTAAAATTTATTTCCAATCCTTATAAGAACAATTACTCAGTTCAATAAAAGCTTCTCAGGAGCTCAGTTGATTCATATTTGAGGGATAAATGCCCATGCCACACTTTGTTTCAAGTTTGATGTTATTGTTTTGTTTCTTTTAACATAAATATTGTTGGTAAAAGCATTGTGTTTGAGGCATAAAACTTATTTTTTAAACAAGTTTTGTTGTTTATGTGTTTTGGTTACAATTGCACACAAGCTTGGACGGAGGAATACTTTTTCCATTGTCTATGTGTTATTAATTAAATAGGAAATTGATCCCTTTTTTGTATTTATTTTTTTTTTATATAAATAAACACATTTCATTTATTTATAAGTAACTATGTACTTGGCTAACGTTTTTTTCATGAATGAGATTCCGTTACTGATTAATTAAATCAATTCTAAAAATGGCCAATAAATAAATGAGTAATTTCATATTACTATACACTCTCCTACGCCTTCCAGGAGAATAGGAGTTTTGACAGGAAATTTTTGTGTTCATTAAATACAAATTCGTTACTAACGTTCCATTGAATTTATTGGAGTTATTAGACTTTCGAAATCTTTTGCTGGTTCTTATTTGAATGGATCAAAACTTGTCTTGCGCTTGCTTTAAAATGTAACAACAAATCACTCCAGGCGTAAAACATTATTGAGCCGGTACAAAACTGTGATAAATTTATTCTTTAATACAGTATTGGTTACCGCTTATAAAAAAAAAAAATGCTGTTTATAAATAGTCATAGGTGACTTTAAATGACAACTTTAAAAATATTAAATTAAGTAATTTTAAATTTAATGAAATTTTTTATATTGTTCTATATTTTCGAGGAAAATTAAGATAGAAAACCTCAAATTCGTGTTATGTAACTTAAAAAACGTGTATCTGTTAAGTGTTACAAGACTCGAAACATTCCATGTAAAAATTCCCAATTTATTTTAAAAGTACATTTTAAAAAGATACTTTCTTCAGCACGATTTCTTGTTTACTTTTTTTTTTTTTCTCAGCAAATTTAATTTTAGGATGATGTAATTTAAGAATTCTAGTAACACTAATTATTTACTAGTATATGTTTAGCATTAATTAATTTTCGTTTGTTGCAGGGCTCTTCGGACCCGGTTAGGAGAGGCTGCGCCATGTCCAGTGGGAGAGGCCTAGGAGCAGGGCAGACCTCGGTGAGTAGTCATCTAAGAATTTCCTCATAAACTATTCATAAGTTGTTACACTCAATAGTCATCATATCAATGGAAGTGATTACTTATCTCGCCATTTCCCAAGGATATCCCTTATCATATCATTCGACATTTTTATTAAATTTATCTTAGAAGTTTCTTCCTTCTAGTTTTCTTCCATGAACAATAATAATTACATTAATTAAAATTTTATCCACAAACGTAATATAGATAACTACTTAAATATCATTTCAAGGATATTTTTGCTAATGAACTACATTTTAAAATAGATTGAATATTGATCCTTACTATATTTATTTTGTGTAGTGATTGTCGTACTTATGGCCAGTATAGAATTGTTTTATTTGTAAAAATTTCCATTAAAAGTCTGGTTTGTGATATATGACGATCAGCTCGCAAGTGAGTTGATATCGCTATATCTGTATGGATACATTTAAAATTAATTTTGATGTTAAATTGTACTAACTTTGAGTACCAGATTTTTATTTTTACATTGATTCATATTCAAATTTCAAATCAAAATTTTTTTATCACTGATTTTAAATCAAATTTTAAAGAAACATAAGAGAAATTATTCAGTTCAAAAAATATCGATTATATGAATAGTTCAAAGGTAGGCCATTTTAAAAGAGCAACTTTAAAAACAATTGATGTTTATTTATTTAAATAACTTTCACAGATACCTGTGGCATAGCTGAATTGACTCTAATTAATTTATTCAAAAAACTAGAATCACCTTAGGTCTTTATACAAATGAAAGCAGAAACACTCTGAAATTCTTTTGTTTTTAAATAGTAATATTATGCTCCTCAATAAATAATTTCTACTTTATTAAAGTTAGCTTATCTACAAAAATGACCAATAGTTTGTAACAAACTAAATTATTTATTTGTAACTAAAACGTTTCGTAAGCTCTTAACTGGAACAGCCCTGATGGAGCTCTACAAACTGGAACGAAACGCCGGAAAATAAATAGTTAACTATTTTTTGTTTCCTTTGACCGCACCCCTGACCATCTTCTTCATAATTACTTTTTCCTTCATCATATCCAAAATTTTGGATGTTGAGGAAAATTTAAATGAATAATATATGTGTAATATACTTATATTGTTTAATTAACTACTGAACATTCAATATATCATTTTCAGCAATGAATGACTTACGCTAAATTTATCCTCACCAACGGAGATAATAACAGATTTGGAAATTATTTAATCTTTTTTTGATGAATTCTAAGTTTTTATTCCTTTGCCGGAATTGAAAACAACTGTGTTTATTCGCCATCTGGCCTGAGGCCAAATCGCCTTATGCCATTACCTTGACATGTGTTCAACTTTTTGTGCGTATCCTTTAAGACTTTAATATTACGTGCAATTTGTGGTTCGACGCTGCGTTGTGAGGGTAATCAGATTTGATTCAGCATATTCAATGCTTGCGTGTCCTTGCCTAAGGAAGTTGCAGTCTGTCAGACAAATTGTCTCTCGTTTTAGATTTCCTATTTGTACTATAATTTATTCATCTTTATTTAGGTTTATCATTTAAGTTGACTTCGCCATATTTTACTTAATATTTGTTTTTATTCTGCCTTAACTTTTTAATATGAGCTAATTTTATTTCGGAGTGTCAGGTTCTTCCCAGTGCAATCTTTAAATATATATGATGTATAGGAATATTTTAACTTATAAATGGTTGATTTGAGAAAGAAAATATAT
>NW_027116544.1:539607-573244 GCF_000696795.3 Halyomorpha halys | reverse complement strand
TATATTAAAACTCGAAATTCTCGAAATTTGTTTCAATGCTTACTGTACTTTATTTAATAGTTCGATTTATTGATTTTATTATTATTAATTTAGAGATATTACTAGAAGATGTAATTCCCAATTAATTTACAAATTCCCTGTGTACATATAGTTTTGCCCACGAATATCTAATGAGGGGGTTGTGAAATAGTTGATAAATTACTTACTTACTGCTTTGTAACTAAGTCCGCGAAGGACTAGGAATTGGATTAATATACAATATATTCCATCCGAAGTAATAATAATAATTTTGAATCATTATGACATTCTTGAGATGCCCTTCCAGCCATAAACATTTTTTATATTTCAAGAGTATGAGCCAACATTGTGTACTGTTTTGACGATTTTCAACTTAAACCCGTTTTAAACTTATTTATACCCACTTACAGCTATTATGCACCTTCAAATGTTTTACGACGAAAACTATCGATTAAGTCCTTGAAAAAAGTACCAAATGTTTATTTTACCCAGATATTACGTAACTTGGCAAAATGAACCCAAAAATAGCGGTGTGCCCCACTTCGCCGCGCGCTATGCATTACTGCCCCACTTGGCGTATTAAATGCTTTGATCGTGCATTGTAATTGAATATCAGAACATGTGCATGTCTCATACTCATATGAAGCTTTGCTAATTTTACCAACTTAAAAAAAAAATACTAATATTCCAAAACAAATACCTTAGAATTTTAATCAGCTATTCAAATTAAACAAGAATTACTAAAATGCGTTCAGAAATAAATATAAATACGGTACGAAAATACATATACAAATTGACTCTTAATCCCTTTAATAAATGAAATTAGAAATTATACAAAAACAACGTGCCATATATATAAAAATTTGTTTTGGTGGATCTTGAGGATCCTTCAATAATTACTTTGTAATAATACATTTTTTGGCGACGTTTCGCAACTTTATTGTTTGCTTAGTCGTGCCCTACAATGAGAAAAACACACTTTTTTTAGAACATACACTCTGTTCAAATAATTATCTCAAAAAATTTATTATTATTCACCAAAATTTGTTGTGATACTTATTTGAAGAGTGTATGTTCTAAAAAAAACTGTGTTTTTCTCATTGTAGGGCATAGTCATGCAAACAAAGTTGCGAAACATTGCCAAAAATGTATTACAAATTAATTATTGAGTGATCCTTAAGACCCACCAAAACAAATTTATACATACAACAGTCAAGAAAAAAAATATATATATAAGAGAACTGAACATATATTGCTGTAAAAATCATCAATAACTACATGTATCTTATTTCAATTTTTTTTTTTTTTTTTTTTTTTTCATTTTATTTTCGACTAAAATGTAAATAAAATGTATAGTTCATAAGTTATTCGAGGTAAGCCAAATTAATTGTATAAGGGTAAAAAGGAATGAAATAATTATTGTTCATACTAGTATTTATGGTAAAAAAAATTGAATTTTTATATATAAAGGGTGCGTTCAGAGCTGCAATTCGTTACTTTTTTCTCCGACTTTAATAGTTTCTTATTGAATTTAAATTACTATTTTTGAAAATTCATAATCGTACTTAAAAATATATTCAAATAATAACACGCATTAAGTGTTAAATTTATTAATTTAAAAATATATACTTTATTTTCTTTTTTGAATTAAAGCTTTATCAGTTTTGTTTTTTACTGCAATAAATGCCATATTTATCAAGTTAATTTGTTTTTTTATTAGTGTAAATAAAATCTTGCAGATTTTATCTTTCTTTTTTTTTCGTAAGTTCAGTTTGCCAATATGTTTATCATTATGTTGTGTATAATACTTCTACGAAATTCCGTATCAGTTCTGAGTTATACCTGTTTGCTATCACATGCTTAATTTTAACTGCCTTACGTAGAACTGGCGAGATTCCCGAATCCGTTGTTCTCTTTATGAATTGCATCAGAAGAGCTATTTACGTTGTTCAGAGATAACAACTGGATGACAAACAGAGATTGGTGAAATTAACCAAGTATAGTACTGTTTTTGATGAATCATGTGGAGTATTAATAGCAACAGTTTCCTAGTATAGTTTTGGCTGTGGGAGGTCTATATATATATCATATTATTTTTTAAAATGGTTATGTTTTAATATGACATAATATAAGGTTCTGAATAAAAATAGGAATTCAAACGCAACAGTCTCAAAACAAATATTCGTTGAGTGGTTTGGACTAAAATTAACAATATTTTGTTATTTTTTTCTTTTTTATTCTTATTTTATGATAGTCTGTACCCAATACATTGACGGTATTTAATTTTTTTTATTACATGTAGTCAAAGGTTTGTCTAACTAGTCCCAACCTATTATTAGTCTGAAAATAAGTGTTTCACATTTATTATATTCAAAGCGTACACTTTAGAGCAAAAATTAATTGGATAAATAATTTCATACAATCTAGTGTCATTTTCTTTTAGGCTACATAATAAACAGATCCATCACCTTTTTCGTCCTAATGTGAAAGTGTTTAAGGATAAAATGTTGCTTTTAAGTAGAAGAAATCGAAAGAAGCCTGCATATTGAGAATTTATTTCATAGAATCACTCCCTACGTGTTCCCCGAAGGCCTGTTAAAAAAAAAAAATTACCTAAAGGAAAACTATTCTATTTGATGAATGGTTTCAGAATAAGCAAAAGGAAATGATTTATTTGTAATTGGTTTGTTAAATTTTAATTGAGAATAACATCCCGCAATCTTTCGTCTTCTTGACTAGGAGGAAGAACCTGTAAAATTGCTGTATATTGCTTTCATTGAATTAGCAACTGACTATGGAGAATCAACCGGGATTAAAGTATAACTTACATATACTTAGTATAACTGGCTTGCACACAAGACATTAAAAGGAATTGTTTAAGTAACGATCGAAAAATATTTCTTTAAAATGAACCTCACCAATTATTGTATTCTATTTTAATTTTATAAAGGCACATTTTGCGATTATAACTACTTACAATAACTTACTTGCATTAACAAATTAAAATAAATTATCTAAATAACGATTGAACAAATATTACATATTATGGTATTCTATTTTCATTTTATTAAAGAGCAGTTTTATAATTTATTTAGATAAAAAAGTTGTTTCCTTTTCTTCTGTGGTTACCTTTCTCCGCGTGTGGTTTCCTTTCCCCCGGACCCAAAAGGGGTATTCATGATCTATGTTAAAGCGTGTTAAATGGAAAAACTCGTGTTAAATCGAAAAAAATTGCCTTATTTTGCCGTGGTAAAACGAAATAACATTTAACATGGCTGAGAGTCTGTTACTTGGTCAGTTAAATCGAGAATGACGTCACACAATAGACCAGTTGAGATCGCCGCCATATTAGTTGTTGTGGCTTTCAATACAGTTGTCAATTAGCTCATCTTCATTCTCTTCTTCACAAGTTTGAAGATCAATACGACACTCATAAGCTAAACTTTCACACAAATTCCACTTTTCACTCACTCTAGGAATGTTTTAATTAATTACTTAAATCAAAACTGAAGTAAACAATAACATGAGGGTCTAGAAGGAAGGTTATAAACATAAAGGCTTATACAACAAGTTGCTGAGAAAATCCGCTAGGGACTCTTATGCATTTAACGTTTAACATGACTTCAAATAGGGCTGCTCACAATCCTATAGTTATAACATTTAACATGGTAAAACATATAACATTTAACACAACATCATGAATACCCCTAAAGTATGGCGAGGGACCACTGTGTTATAATTACTACTTTCGAGATATATAAAATACTAGACCTATTGGGTAGTTAATTAAAACTTGATTACCTGGTGAATTTCATTATAATGGCGGTACTAATCGCTTGTTGCATTAGGTAAATCAAATTGATGAAAGATACCTACTATTGATTATTACCTGGCAAGGAGCTACAGGTAAAGACTTACTCATTTCTCTGATTTTAGTATGGCTTTTGAAACTGCATCAATAAATTTTTCATGTGGAACTCGTAATATCTCCTCTTTAAAAAAAATAGTTATTCCTAATATTGGCATATAAGCTGAAACCTAGAGCTTAACAACGATTGTTTTTTTATTAGTATTGTTGAAATAATTTTGCCTTTAAATTTTAACAAATTTATATGTACCTTAAATAAATTTTCATTTGTATAAGATATATTAAGACATGTTTAGTAAAACCAAGGAGAGGTTGGGAACAAGAGCGGTACGAAAAAGACACAAGGTTTTCTGTCTAGAAATAAAGTGTGTCGTGTCCGTTACATATTTGAAGTCCAAACTTTACTTGTATTTTTTATTTGCACTCAGTCAGTTTTAATTTTCCAGAAGTTTTTAATCTTTTCTGTGAATATCTACATTAAAATTTTTTGCTAATGACAACAAACTTTTGCCAGTTAATTCTTAAAATTTTTTGCTAATGACAACAAACTTTTGCCAGTTAATTCTTAAAATTTTTTGCTAATGTCACATTTTGCTGTCTAAGTAGTCAATTATTATTTTTGGCCAAAGATTATCTGGAATCGGAAGAAGATAGTTGACTGTATGAAGTAGATTGTAGGAAGATAGTCCGGGTGGCGGTCAATAAAGGTATCAAAATAGTAGAAGAAGACTATTGATTGTTAAGCAACGTTTGGCCCACTTTGCAGGACTTATTCAGAAATAAATGAAAAAACAAGATACAAACATTTTAGAGTTAACAACGTAATGTAGGATACTGGAAACAATTTACTAATAAAGTAGGTATGGTATAGGTGAGGTATAAGTAATATGTAAATGGGAGATATTAAGAAAATTGATAAAAGTAAACGATAAACATAGGGTAATCCCCTGTCAGATTACACAACGGACAACTGAGAGAAAAGGGGAACATCAGGTATAAAAGTGTCTCCCACTCTTAAGGTTAACCCTTCCTAAGGGTACCTTTATTAACCGCCACCCAGTCTATGTTCCTACAGTTATCTATTAGAATCTATTTATTTTATATATTTAGAATTTATATATTTCTAGGCCTATGTTATATGATTATCTCAGTCTAAGATTCCACCCACTCTTTTACATTACTGTTTAATAGTCCTTTTTATCCCGGAGAAGATATCGCTACCGTAGTTCAACTGTGTAGCATTTCAAAAAATGGTTATTTTGAGATACGCTTGTAATCTTAGCAATAAGGGTGATCTATACAGTAATCTTAGCCGTATGGGTAATCTATACCGTTCAAAACTGTAATATTTCAAAATATGTTTTTATCACATATATGTAACTATTCTGTGTTATATTGTATAGATCATAGATTTTCGGGAATATTACACTGTTGTACTGAGACAGCGATATAAGATAAAAATTTGCAGGGGCGCCTATTAAAAGTTTAGTCAGTAAACGATATTTTTATCAGTATTCAACAAAAAATCTTCAGTCTAGAGAACGATTATTTTTAAACTTTTCATGATTATGTAATGTATCGGAAGAAGAGATATGGTTGAGTCCTTAAAAAGAGCTAGTTATCATTGTGGAGATAGGAGGGACGCTACTATATTATGGGCCAGGTAACGAAGTGGGCTCAGGCAAGTGTTAAATAGTTGCACGTCAGCGATCCCATCGCCGGGTAATCTACCTCCTCCTCTCGACAACTTCCCCTTTATTTTACCCCTCTTTTTGGTCCAGGTTTTTTTTTTTCTGGAAATAATTTATAAATGCCACGGCCCACTTTTCCTGGTTAGCACATTAGTGTGAGAATCATCGAGCCTGACATAAGAAAGCTTGGAAATTTTTCCGGGAAGTTTCGTTTCGGGAAAGGAAACTGGAATTTTCTTCATTACCTTGGATAATTTCGCTTCGCTTTCCTTTGCATTACACTTAAACATTGTTATGATTATTATTTTCTTTAACCGATTTTATTATACAATATCTTTAGGTACATAAACCTATCTTTAAATCCCGTAGTATATAAAGCCATAAAGAAAATAAATTATCTCAGAATAAAATAAAACATAATTAAATAATAATGATTGCCTTAATTATTAATCTGTTAATTTTATTAGGCATACGAATTGTTTCCTTGATATTCTAATGAGCTATTCTTTAAAAATTTATTTTTTTATCTTTTACAATACTAGAAAAATGTACACAAAAATGTAGTGGTCCATACTCAACTACCTGTGTCCTCATTTCTAGTCCTGATACAAATAAATTCGTAATACAAACTGGAAGTTAAGGAAATGAGGATAGATTTATATTGTCATTTATAATGCCTATTGTTACAAGCTTTTGAAGACAAGGTTTACTTAAAAATTCAATTATTGGTTGACAACTAAATTAGAAACTAAAATATCGAATGAATGCTATATTATTCTTTTTACCTCTTAAATTTATAAATTGTGCCCTTTAATAGCACGATCATTGAGACAGAGCATTTATTTTGTAGGGAATAAAAAATTGTAGTTGTGAAGAGATTATTTTATTGTTTCAAGGACGTCTTATCAATAGCGATACTGCCTTATCTATATTGAAGTTATAGGTTAATGGAAAAAAGAAAATGTGTCACTGTTTGTATTAGAAATACTTCTATAGTTTATCCATTTCCTTAGTATAGTAATTGATTGATTTGCTAATAAAGGAAATTTTTATTCTTTAGATTAAATTCGGTACAGTCATTCATTTCTGACATTTAATTTCCCTTTTCTGACAGATCATAATATTTTTATTTTTAGGATGCTAAAATTATATTGAAGGATTGGACCACATTTTGCTGATGGCTAACAAGGAAACAACGGACCTCGACTGAACTGAGAAAAATGAATTTGAAGTTGAATGAAAGTAAAAAGTTCGTGTATACTCGTATGTCGTTAAAAAACTATTCATTTCCTGACTATTTCAACTAATAGTATGTTAAAGGGCTTCTACTCTATCCAAAGATGGTGCCTCGAAACATTTTTTAAGACTGGGGTCTGGGATAATACAAATTGTTGTTGAGTAGTTCCATGTCCAATCAAGGTTTTCTTTGTCAGCTTATGGATGGAATAAAAAGGTGAATAAGAAAAGATCTTTTCTCATAACACTTATAAACAATAAGTAAGCATCAACTGAGTTTTTGCAAATTTTGAGATTGGGTTCCTTTCAGTAGAATGCGATTTAATTTTAACTATGTTTTCTAATTGATCACAGGAGTTCTTTACCTTCAGATCAGTGGTAAATCACTTTTCATTTATTTCATTATTAGATTTATTTTTATCCGAATGGCGAATCTTGGAAAAGAGTTATTTCATGTTCCTGATTCCCGCTTTGAAAAGAGTTGTTTCATTCTTTTCTTGTCCTCATTACTTAAGCGACCTTTTGCCTAAGAGCAAACGATCCTGATGTCAGCTATCGTTAATACGAAACTATTTTTAAATTTCATGAACTTTTGAACGATTAGATGGAGGATTTTCTTAAAAAATTATTATATTTGAAAATTAGAATAAAAAAAAAAAAATATATAAGTTATGGAATGTTTTTGATAAACGAAACACAATGTTAGGAATGGTCATCATCGATGTTGTCAGTGCCTTTGGTCATTACAGCACCAAGTATTGAGCACTGTCAAAAAAAGGGCTAGTCAATGTCCGTTCAAATGTTTTATGTGATTAAAATAAATTATATACATTATAAGTTATATCAAAAAATCCCAAAGAGAATTAATATACTGGCTGTCGTCCTATCTAATATATAAAATTAATATTTTATGCGCTGCTATCCCATTTACCCAGTAACAAAAAAAAAATTATTAACAAAATTATGCATTTTTGGGCGCGTAGCTCAGAATGTATATATTTTCTTCGTGGTTAGTATATGGCAATCGATTTGTCCCTTTCTGAAGAATATGGGAAAAATATTACTGATTCTATTAAATGATGTTTCATTCACTAAAAATTCCAAAAAAAACATGAGGATGGAAGTAAAGTAGTTCAATATTTTTTTTTTTTTTTTTTTAGGAATAAGTAAATCATATTCGACTAAGCGTCATCTGAAACTCTAAAATAGCATTTATCAAGAAATTAGAAATTAAAAATTTTTTTTTCTACAGGTGACCTTATAAGGACAAATTATTTGTTTCAAATGTTTTATTTTATTTCCAGTTCTAATTTATTGAATTAGATCCATTTTATGCAGTTTATAGAGCCCTAAAAAACCTCCTAAAAAGTTGAGTAAAGATTTTATGAATCGTGTTGAAGTTATTTATTTTTTTAAATAAATATTTTTTATTTTCTCATTTTTTAAAAATTCATATTTAAGCGTTTCCTGAGGTGATAAAAACGAATATGAACTTTGTTTCGCTCCTACAAAATCTTTTGCAGCACCTACATTACGAACATTTATATTTAATGACCTTATAAGGGCGAAATATTGGTTTCAAATTAAGAAAAACTTATTTATACCTATCAAATCTTTAAAAAATTGTTTCACCAATATTAATAGATTCGGTTTGTGCCTTTTGGTGTAATTTATTTTGGTGCAGCCCTAAACCACCCGCAAGTTTCATGTAGATTGGTTAAGTCGTGTTTTTTATTTTATTTTCATTTATTTTTATTTTATAGTGTTACTTACCGATATAAATTTAATAGATATCATATTTAATTAATTCAAAGTGTAAATAACTAAATATATTCATATCAAACTTTCAATTAATCTACCTACATCACTAAATCTAGAATTGCGGACCTTCTGATCTTAAATATTTTTCTTTTACTCCAAACTATAAAATTTCCACTTTATATTTTAAATTAATTTTAATATCTGTGACCCATCGGTATGGCTATTTTTATGTATTATTTATTTTGTCATATAGTGAAAATTTATGAATTTTTATATCTCAATATGTTTTCTTGCCTTTAAATGTTCTTAAAATATATATTAATAGAAAGTATCAATACATTTTGTTTATATTTAATTTAGTAGGTTTAGGCAAGTTATTGACTCTTTCCAATTAAAATATATATATATATAATGCCTACTTCTAGGGAAGTCATTTTTATTTTACTATGGATAATTGCCAGATGGTTCCATCATTTTCCTGAGAAATTCAGGTGTGCTGTTTGCTTAAAATATTGTTTTCCATTGAATGTCTTCAACTTCCAAAGATACTCCGTGGGCTATATCCCCTCATCAAACGAACCCGCACTTTTCAAGAGGTTCTCGTACCTTCAGCGTACTAGATTAATAACGGTCTAGCATGATTTTGACAGATATAAGACAGCCATTTATCAAGCCTTGATAGAGTTGTCAAATTTGCACTAATTGCCACTCGTTGAGATTAAATCTATATCATTATGTTGCGGGAGCAGCATAGGCCAGTTAGCACCTAGGTCATGTAATCAGAGACCAGAAGACTTAGCCCCTGTCACGTAAGATATATGTCTTGTCTGGCTACTGTTCCACGGCGCTACTTCATATAACATTTTGTTTTGTAATAGGACCTTTAACGCTCCGGAGCGGATTCTCAAGATAACCGACTGGCTTTTCTGCTAACGAATTGCAATTAATTTTTGTCACATTTTCACCATAAATAATATACTCTGCATTGTTTTTAAGGGTTTTTGATTAAAGAAACAATTAAATTACTTCTAATCCTTTCCTCTCCCCCCCCCCAAATAAAAATGGCGAGAAAATACGACCTTGGTGACGCAAGTCTGCTGCTCACACTTCTTTTTTTGATTCTATGTGGGATTTACGTGTCTATTTAGTCATAAATTATAAAAAATTTAAATTTTTAAATCCTATCATACACGAAGCATATTTTTTTTATATCTGAAAATAGTTTTGTTTGTTTTCCATTTCTCAAAATAGTTTTTTCTAATCCATATCTGGAAGTAGTTAGACTATTTAGCTCCAACCAGAATGTATGTGAAAAAAAAATCAGTGCATTAAAGAAGATTAAGCAGCTCTCTCCTATTGTTAAGACAACCTGCTTAAGGTCTGTTCCAACAACCACTTCTGACTACGGAGCATGCGCAGTCCTGCACATGCGCCATACAGTTTCAGAAGTGGTTGTTGGAGCAAACCTAATGCAAATAAATAAATAAACAGCAAAAATCATGTATTTGTGTCTGAAATCATTTTGTGAACATGCTTGACTGTTCGAAAAATTTCAACCTACACGTTTTAGCAATTAAATAGAAAAAATAAAATAAAAAAAGGTAGTTCATAGGTAGTTATATACTATTTTGTTCTTTGCCACTGATGGCTATATCACATCATGCAATGTCATAATTTTAAAGCTATTGAATAAGATAGGAATGAATCGTCTTTATCTTAGTTCGTCACAGAACCTGCTGTCTGTTTTTTCACACTTATGTAATCCAATGATGCTGGATCAAGTTGCTTAAGGGGAGAAGTCAGCCAGCAAATAAACATAGTTCGCTGATTTTAATGTACTGTAAATATTCTTCATATTAGACGCGAAGAAAGTCACGTGTTTTAGAGACCCTTTCTGTGGTAAATAAATTATTTTCTGCTATCGTTCCGGCGTTTATCTAGAAATTAAGTGTGATTTTGACCACAGCACTTTTTTGTTTAACTACTTAACTTTTCTTATCAGTAGGGTTGGAAACAGTACATTAGTAAGTTAATGTAGGGTTCGGTCTATTTCTACAAAGTTTGACTTTAAATTCTCTAAAGTTTCGTTTCCTCTTTTTTTTAAAAATGTCCTGAGACAAATATGTTTTAAATAATACATTCCTCCCACGTTTTTATGACGTCCAATTTATGAGATTGATAATTCAATTTACTAGTATGCACTTGCCTCTGCATGTAGTGCAGTTGTAGGTAACTGGAAGGTTCGTTACTAAACTGGAAACGGTTGTGGGAGATGTGCAAAATAGTTCGTTCCTAGAGGATTATTTTACTGATGTAAAATGAAACTGTGAAAACTTGTGTGATTTTCACATTTCATAATATTCAGTTACCATCATGTGATTTGGATGTGGATGTTAATTACATAAATTTATTGAAAAAAATTAATTTTAATATGCAAGTCCGCCGTTGCCCTGGCACCACATGATAGTAGGGATACACACCGCACACATTTATTCCACAACTGCAGATCTGTCAAAGGAGAAGTATAAATCTCAAATTATTGTGAAAACGAATTTATTCAAGTTCCATTTATTACTTGTATATAGACACAAAATAGTGACAGTAGTGAATGACTACCGATACAGCTAAACATTAAAAGATAAAAGATTAAATTTAGTGTACTGGTGTTATACTTAACCTTAGCTAACTTTTGGACTTGATTAGGAAAAACTCAGTGTTTAGAAGTCATCTTCCTAAAGGGCAGCTCTTTCAAGTTCTTGGTTTGGATTAAGACAATTATGCTATAATTCCTTAAACGCCCTTACCTCACATTACTTTATGTTTTATGGTTATTATTTCTATTTTATCTGTTTCTTTTTATGATGTAATTTCAGGGATATTTTTTATTTATGATATTTGCTTGTATAATTATCTGAGATATTCCTTCGAATAGGAGTAACTGCACATTCGTTTCAAAAATATTCATTATATGATCGTCATACTCCTAATAAATTCATACGATTGTAAGTAATCACTTTAGATATTAAGTTTCATGTGTCATTCCGTATCAGTACAGACCCGTTGGAGTATTATATTTGTTGACTTCTAACTAGTATCATGCCTTTTCCTGTGGAGTTTGGTCGTATAAAACGGAATCCACGCATTAATTAAACATGCCTTGAATTAGGAAGTGAAATGAGTCTCGAACACTTACATTATTAGCTCTACTTGTTTCATTAAACATCTAGAAAAGCAAGTGTATTGTTATATCCAATCGGGTCTAAGGAAATAACTTAAAAAGGATTTTTTGTTGTTATCCAGTAGGATAAATATTATTGTTTATACAATTTGTATGATATACTATACTATGTATGCGATATGATAACTTAGTATTTTAGTTAACTACCAGGCGACACGGATGATCCCTATCAGACATTGAAGGACCGTATATAATGCACGGCTGATAGACAATTTGTCTATTCACTGACAGCCCTATGGGGTTCATGAAATCTTTGTGCGGGCGATGGCACTAGTCTCTGATGAAAGTGAGAGAGCTGTTATTGTAAGGAGAGGCTTTGTGCTCCGTCTTGAGGTGGGGAGCCACAAAACGTCACGTCCCCCTGCCCCCACTTCGGGGGTACGATTCGTCCCGGGGGCTTTCCCCCCAGGGGCAGTGCGGGCTGCAATGTGCTGCGCTCCTGTCTTGACCATCCTCTTCGCTTCCCTCCTGAGGACCAAGTTGAGGATGGACCTTCAACTGGCCGAGTGCTGATGTACACCCTGCCCAGCGGGGCCCCGTGGCGCACCGGCCTCTGGTCTAGGGCTGGCCCCGCGGCACTGCGGCCACAGTCGTGGACCTTGCCTGCCGCCAGGCCCAAGGTCCACAGGCCTTATGTGAGTCTACACCGTCTTCTTTATATTAATATTCTTGAATATTTATTTAATTTTATACTTCTTAAGTCACCACATACAAACTGAAAGTGTGGAATAAAACCTGAGTTCCATACTTGATTGTTACAAATCTGCTTTGTTTATATCAATTAATTGGGTCAAACATTTCAATAATTCTTTAATTGATTGCATGGGGTTTAAAGATTTTTAATTAAAAGGTTTAAGCCTTGCGTGAATCCGTAGTAGTATATACCTTAGGTAAACTACCTATCCTAATGTTTTTTCATTGTTTTATAAACATTATAAAGGACCTATTGAGCCAGAGTGGGAATGTCAAGATTCATTTCCGGAGGGATCAGGAAATAAATATTGACTGACCCAGGTGGTAATCGAACCCACCGCCTTTTAAACCCAGCGTTCTGGAACCCTTGTTCCTTCCCGCTCAGCTATCAGGTCTTCTATGTTTTATTTATGATTTCTTTTTTAACACAGAGGGAATTTCCTCCTCATTTTTATATTAATATTTTAATTTTAATTATGTGTTGACTGCTAAAAGAAGGATCTACTTAAATTTATTCATAAAAGTTTCGTAACCATACAGAATACCTGCAAATATCAAGTACCGTTTTGATTCACTGTTTGCCTGTTTTATTTTCGTATGGAGGCGTTCATAATTATCTAGAATTATGCATATCGTTAGCATATATATTAGGACTCACTTTCCGCATTACAATCATTTCATTAAATACTTTCTCTCTTCCCAATGAAGTGGAAAGTATTTCATTATTCTTGCTTCTTGTGTGGAAAATTATCCGTTGGAACTCCCAGCACTTAAAAACATATATGAATTTCAAAACATTTTACTTTTGTAATCATACATAAAGAATGCAAATCTTCGTGCGATAGGAGCTTATCTTTTCTCTGTTGTATATTATTTGAATTGAATATAAATTATTTAAAAACAAAACAAAAAAAAACGTATAATTATCGTAATAATTGCACTGAATTTTTTTCTTTAATACAGGAATATTTTTAATTTGAGAGGAAATTGGGTAATGAAATGTTCTTGACGCAGTAAGGAAGCCTTCTGTAGTGTTATTCCTTCGACAATTTCCGACGAACTTTCTCTATCGGATCGATATGCCAGTAAATGTTATAGAAAGACATGAACTGGTGCTTTTTGAAATCGACACTCTTTGAAGCATATGAGAATCTTTTCTTAAAATGTCAGAATGTCTAAATTATCCCGTCACTACCGATTATCTCGATCAGCCGTAGTTGCTATGCGCATTGTTACCTAGGATCCTGTAAATCGCGTCTTATTCACACTTTCACAAATGAAACTCTCCAATGTTCTGTGACATTTTCACGCCTCCTCTGCCGAAACCGTCTTGTCATCTCACCTGCCTATCACCGCCTAGTCTTGTGACTATCGCTTGTGGTCATGGTTGTAGTCGAGTTTTACCTCGAGAGTGTTATGTTTTGCGACCAATGCCACCTGTCTGGAAGCTAATGAAGTTTATTAGCACATGCTACTTTCATACGACTCCATATACTTAAAAAATCTACTATTAATTTCATCTAGTAATTCATGTATACAACTCTTAATCCATACTTAAAGTGAATCTGATTATATCCTGTGATCGTTGTGATCAACATATGTCAATAAAAAATATAATTTATGTTTTTTTAGTTTATATTTCAACAAAAAAAAAATTATCTATCCATGAAATAATGACCAAAATCGCCATTCGTTACATTTCATCACTTTAGCTATATACCTCGTTATAAAAAAAATCAGAAATAAGATTTATAAAATCAATGCATTCTACACATTTTCTTTCTTAAAGAATTCTTTCGTGCTGTCTCGACAGTGAGCATATTTTTTAAAAATTTGTATACTTTTTTCGGAATTATGAGGTACTACAGCTTAAGTGACTGTATGCTTTTGTCTTTTTTACGTTGAAAAATTAGTTTTTGATGTTCATAGTATATACTACTGACGTCCAAATTATCCTTCCTACTTTTGTTGTGGAACAATGGAGCTGTCATCACCAACAGCAACCATGGCCTATTTGAACCGATTTCCAGCCTTAGAGATATATAACCAATTGAAGACCCTAAGGGTGTATAAATGTCTCCATTGCAAATTAACTTAGGCCTGGTGAAACGATTCACTAAGAATTCTAATCAAGATCCTGAAGCTTCCCAATTTATTTTGAATTTTACCGAAATTATCCGAACCCAAAATGAAAGTAGTTGAGTTTTATTATAATTTTTTTGTTAAAAAAAAATAAATAAGTTGAGATTTATGAAGAATTAATTGAAACTATAATTGTTTAAGCATGGGCTAATCATATACAAATGTCACATGGCTTGACCAATGTTAGGAAATTGTAGATGCCTATCGAAAACAATATTTTTTTCAAGACGTGTTGGACTTTGTACTCCGTTTTCAGATGCAGTATAATGAGAACATGATGAAAACGTAGTATCAAGCTCCTGAGTGAAAAAGTCTATTCATATATAAAAGAAGTACGAAAAATATTCATTTTTGAACTTTTTCAATTATTTTACATTTGTACTTAATTATTTTTTAATTAGAGTGGTTTAGATACGAAATTTAAGTTCATTTAGTTAGTTTTTACTTTTAAATATTTGTGAAAATGGATATATATATATTTTTTTGGGGGGGGGAAAATCCAAAATATCGTTCTAGATTTTTCTAAAACAAATTTTACACCGTAAAACAATTTTTCCTTATATTAGTTGGAAGAAATCAAAATTAGACGTTTAAAACTAGATTCGAAATTCTTGTTGACAGATCAAATTCACTTACCATCGGTCCTGTTCTATAAATCAGATAGCCACTAACAAGATGCTGTTGTGAAAAACCATTAATAGAAGAGGATAACCATTTATAATTACAACAACCTATATAGATACAGTACATGATGCCATACGCGATCTTGCGCAGTTCAGGAGATCATCAGGTATCTTCATATCCAAAATCTTGCATTAGCTACGTAAAATGGGAAATCCGTTCCGATGTGGTAAAGCACTGGAAAGTTAACCTCCGAAGATTCAAGGGTTACTAATTGAGAAATCCTAGACGCTTGCTAGTAATTATCAAGTATTATTTAGGACGTGGTCTCTTTCTCTATTAAATGAAGCAATAATATAAGGCTCCCTTTATATTTTTCTTTTTTAAGACCTAAATTTTCTAAAATAAAATTAGCAGTTCTATCGCTCTTCATCTTCTATAGTACCCAAGATACAGTCTTTCAAAAAGCAAGGTTTTTTTTTTTCCAAATAGCGAAAAATCAATATTTATTTATTTGTTTGTTATATGAATTCATTTTGACAATTATAATGGAAACTACTACTGCTACAAACGACGTAGAGATGTCTAGTAGCTCAAAATTGATGGATCAGTTGCACTTTTCATACCTTTCTCAAATTGAAGACAACCCAAAACAAATATAATATCTTAAAGAAATTTAAGTTTAATTAAAATTAAAAAAATATAAGTTTAATTTAATTTAAAATAGCTTAATTAACTTTTTAAAACATAAACAGTTCCTTTCTTGTTCAAGAGCTTATTTGGGTCGGGCCTAAGTGCGCATGATAAATAGAATATTATTTATTTTATATAACACAGATATTGTTTATGATGATTTAGGACAACTTTTATATAGTCATAAGTGATCGTAGTTATGACAGAATAAAATTGAAATTTTCTGCACAAACTTTATTTTCTTTTGGAAAAGTTCCTGGACTTATGGCCTCTCACTCTGTCCGATATTTTATGCATAGGGGAAACTCTTCTGGACTTAGAAGTTCTCAAACTTAAAATCATATTCTGATGAGCACATTCAATGTACAAACTTATTGAAATTTATGATGTTGAATTTCTGTTCCTGGTTTAATGAAAGTTGAATATTAGGAATGAAGGTTCTGTTACCTGATATATATTTGAACCGTGTTAATTTTCAAAAGCACCAATGGGTTCTATTGTAGTGTATATTAAGTTTTAGTAAACGTTTTTAAATTTAAATGTATTTTTTCTTACAACTATTACAATTTTATTATTATTATTTTGTTATAAATAGTTCTCTAAATGTTATTCTCATACAGTTTAGTGGTGAATAACATATTCTCATATTACCAATTTTCTTACGTTGATGATTTCTGACCCTGAGAAGTGAATTCAATTGGGAGTTTAGACAAGGCATTACTTGAATAATATGAGAAATATTTTTTTTAAAAAATATTATCTTTTCTAGTACTCCACAAAAAATTGACATAGTTTAAAAGTCGCCTAATAACGCTCTTTATTTACTTTTTCTTTTTGAGTTATAAGTTTAATTGATGGTGCCAAAGATTATTTTCGAATTTTTGCGTTCATTATCAGCTACGTATCACTAATGTCTTGTTCAAAATGGTTTGATACTTGAGGGGCATAAAGAGATTTTTTCAATAAACCTTTTATAGAGGACTGTTCAATGATTGCAGTCTGGGCTAAAGCATAAAGTATGCAGATATGATTACAACACTGGTACTAATGTTTAATGAGTGGACTGTATATTTTGACAACAAATATATTTAAATTCACATAGTTTGGGCTATAGACTAATAAATATACATTAAACTGTTAAGCTGTTAAATACGATTATTACATTTCTTCTTGCTGTTGTTGTGAGATGATTATTGTATGAGGGTACTGTTGCTAATTTTGCTTGTACATTCTTCTCTCCGCCTGCTGGAGGGCCAGCAGGTCCTTGGTCTCTTCTACTCCATCTAGCTAATGAAGATCTTGAGAGTAGAAAAATTCCTTTAACTTTTGAGAGTAAAGATGGCGGATCGTCTTCATCGTTGATCAACTGGGCCAACAGAGAGCAGTGCCAACAGCACGTGAGCTAGCAGTGCCTTATATATTTGATTGAATTGAATTTGTTCAGGTTGGGTTCCCTGAATAAGGACAAAGTAGAGAGATCTTCAGAAAAATATATTTTAGATAATCAATACATGTACTTCATTATTTGATTCAATTTTCTGAGAGTGTAAAAAAAAGAATAGTAAAAATTTAATGTTCATCATAAAAGCATAATTTATCTCTTGTGTAGGTGGTGATTTTATGGCTATATCGATGTAAATTATAGAATTTATTCGGTACCTCCGTTCATTTAGTCTCATAAATGTTATTGAACAGCTGATATATTATAAAAGTAGCGTTATTATCTCGAAAGTCGATATGATAGTTATGAAAAATTATGTGAATAGTAAGAAACAAAGTGGTGTTGGTTTATTCTGATGTTTTTAGATTTGGATATAAATTTTGGAAAATATCAATTAATAACAAAACAATAAATTTTTGAGATAGGGAGGAAGAAGTTTAGTGTTTGTCCATGAGTCTTTCATTTTTGTCAAAAAATAAATTGAAGAAACCAGACAACTGGTTATTATTATATTCTTTATATACCTAGTATAACCTAAATTGGCTTCAACGTAACTTAATCATAAATCAAAGCGTAACTTCAAATCATCAATACGTTATGTAAGTCAATACCTTCCTCAATTAAAGATCGTAATTAAGCGAAATTTTATCGACCGTAAGTCAGACTGTAACATATTCTATTCATGCATTCTTGTTATAGTCAATAATCTACGTCGCTATTGAGTTCGTTACGACATAATGACAACAGCATTATATAACCGAGACGTGAGTTGTTTACATCAACCGTGGAAAATCGTTTATTTATATACAAAAAGTAAGTATTGATTGGTTAGACCTATGATATAACTCATAGAATGACATTTCTTAGGTAAATGAACTTTTATGGTGTGTTAGTTTTTCTATAAGCCATTCAAGTATCCTTACTGTCATAGCGCTGTAATGATGCTGTGGTCTGTGTTAAAGGTATTACGTACAAAAGTTCCAATGTCAGAATTAACAATGGTTCCTAACAATGAAAGATGGTTTTTAAATCTTTTTAGCCTGTCGGGACCGACAGATGTGTAGGGATGATGGTAAGGGGTCCTTCTGGATTCGATCCGGCCTTGGTCGAGCTTAGGAAGTTACTTTGTCATAGCTATTGGATCCGGTACCCTGGTTCTTCAGCTTTTTATCAGGGTCGTCAGTCTTTCTCCAGAGAATCCTTTCTTATATTAATATTTACGTTTGTTGAAGTTCACTTCTGCCTGTAGTCTGCTGGTCTTTGGAAGGAATCAGTTTTTATAAAAAAACTTTCAGTTCTTCCACGTGTCAGAAATTGTTTGGTCGGTATATTTGGTGAGTGTGTATCATGTCGCTGCTTTTCTTGAATAGTGGCACATCTTACATAAAGATAATTTTACAGGAGATGCATACTAACATTTTTTCAAATATTAACGTGAATCTTTATTCTATTCTTCTATGCCAAGTACTTTACAATATGAAAATTGATATTGTAAAAAAAGTCTTGTGACTACCATTTAAAACCTCGATGAAGATGATAAGGGGTGTAGTTGTGTCTTGATTAAGACAGATGCTAAGGACAGTCTAATGATATATTAATGAAAATCCGAAAAATATGAAATAAGAACTAATGTGTACTGTGTTTGGCTTGGCAAAATTTATATTGCACAGTTTATAGTTATCTTGGTAGTATATTTTAATATCATTCTCTGAATCTTAGCATTTTGTTTTATTTTGTTATTATTATTGATGAATTAAATGCTTCTGCCTTGGAAAAATTTTGTTGTTTTTCTAGTATAGTGATGGGGACCTTACTTCGTTGCCTTTGGATCTCCTTAAATTAATTACTGAAGAAGCATACCTTTCCCTGGGCAGAACCATCTCCCATGCTCCAGCTCACTTTCCCATCATTTGCATCCCTTGGTCGGAAGGAAAGCTGATGGTTGGAAAAAAGCAAGACTCCTCCCCCCCCCCCCTCTCCTCGGTAGGGTGCCCATGAGTACGGCCAATTTATCTTCTCTAACTATTTTCTCTTCATAAATTACTTTTTTCGTCTAAATATTTTTTTTTATACCTACCTCGTAAAACCTCATCAGTGTCGGGAATTTATTTTTCCATGATATTCTAATTTATTTAGTATTTCACCTTAATTATTTTTTAATCTAAAATTTTCATCAAAGAATAAATTTTACCTCTCACTACTTCCTAATTATATTAATATATATTACGATACCAAAATTTGTGAAAGGGTTGTTAATCTAAAATTTTGATTCTTTCCATATAAGTAATGGTTTTAGTTTTGACACGAAAAAATGTTTGTAAATGGCATATAGCCAAGAATATTGACAAGAGGAATTTGAGAGAAAAACTTTTTTAAGTTATTATTAATTTGTTATTAAGTTATAATACATATAATGAATAAAAAATGTAAACCAGGTGAATAGAATACGAAGAGTTTATTTTATATACATTGCATTACAATCTAAAATAAATTTAATAATTACCACTTGGATAGTTTTGGATTTAATCATGTTTTCTTGATCTATTCATCCGGTTTATATTGTTCATTAATTCCGTTTATTAAAAATTAATAACTTGAAATTCGATTTTTTCAAGTTCCACCGTCAATATTTTTGTAAATATTAGCAAGTACTGATCACATGGACGTCATTTTGGTCTCTAATTTTACCGGCTTTAAAAATAAATTATAAGTTATTTTCTGAAACTCATAGTTTTAAAATTATTCCGTAATGATTGAGAAAATACCACACATTGGATTTTAAATTCGAAATATCGTCCAATTTTTCAAAAGCAAGCTTTATGTAGTAAATTTTCTTTTAATAGTCTCCTAAAATGAATCAAAATTTGAATTGTAAAACCCATAACCAAACATTATTTTTGTTTACTGTGTTATGGAATTGATTATTTCAGAATCAATAAATGCATAACTAAGTAAGTAGTATTCATGATTTATTTGACCGATGGGTTTGATTTGAGTATATTTCGACTACCTTTCATCGATACCATTCAGTCCCCTCTCAACTGAATTTGCTTAAGCACACAATTTGTTCTCACTGTGGACTTTCATCACTCTAAGATTTCCTAATAATAACGCTAATTGTTATATTGAATGGATTAATTATTGATGTAATTGATGGTTTTATTGCAAACATTTCTCTTCAAGAAACGTTGAATCCAATATATTTAGAAGAGACGAAACCTCCTTAACGCGTTCGAGTCCAACCTGGTATGTTTTGTCATACATTTTTTGAGAGATTACCAGTACTGATCTCAACTTCTCTGGTAACTCTATGATGTCAAACCCGTCCTCTGGTCTGATCGGGGTACCTACGGACGTTATACTCAATAAACAAACAAATTTATTATTAGTCTTTAAGTATGTAACAAACCAATGACGATGCAAAATCATTATTACCCTTCCTTGCTTTCTTTTTCCTGATGAGAAATATTAGTATGCGACAGTAAATTGTTTTATTATAAAGAGAGAAAGTTGTGGGAGTGCTACTCCGTTGGGAATGGTTTTGTTTTAAATGTTATGAATTCATTCACTCTATCTAATTTCTTGCATTAGGCTGCTGTGTGTATTGTAGTTTGTTTTTTTTAAATGAGTACTCCATTTTAATCGAAATACTATTTTGTCTCCTTTTGTTTTATTTTATTTGGCTCAAACATAATATATTTTTGCACTGGAACGAAAGTTATCGGAGGAGTGTGGGTGTGCTCTATGTCCATCTCATAACCTGTAGTGGTTTCGGTGACGTTTGATCAGTACTGCCGATTCTCCCGACCAAAATTGTCCCCTCAGCGTCCGACCCATCGTACCCGACAAATAATAACCTCTTTGCACGCTCTTGAAAAATCTGCAACTGTATGATTGTCACGTTAACTCTCACATGTTTACGCCTTGATAGTGAACTATCGTATAGTTTCAGTCATTACAGCAAACGTCGCAACCACTACCATGGTGTAACTGTTTGATAGTTACAGTTTTGTCAGTAATATTTTGCCGAGTTAATAGTACTTATAAGTAATGTCAAAGGACTAATAGTCTCGTTAAATGTCATAAAAAGTGAACTGCTCTTATATATTTCCCTAGAACTTAAATTTGTATCTGCCCCTGATCCCAAAACAAATTTACGTAAGAATATAAAATTCTCATCAGGCCCTAGCGCCTAAGATAATCCGCCCCGAGCTAGAGCTCTTTGTTTTAAGGAAAACAGATTCCCTCAATGCTCCAAAATTATATCCATCACTGGCTTAAAAAATAACTCAAAATAAAACAAATCCGCAATGGGCCTCATAAAATAAATTCATCTAGCAAGATAGATAGTATATTCATCCTGGGCCACAAATACTGTCCCGGGCCACAAAATAAATATGCCATAGGGTAAAAAATACACGCATCAACAGCGCTGCGCTTGATATATATATATATATATATATAATATTTGGCGAAAAGAACGTTAAAAGTAAGGGTGAATTGTAGTCAAAATTTTGTCAAATCATTCCTTCCCCCCGCGTTTTCGCAGTTTTCAAGCACTAAGTAAACAAACAATTCCCTTTTGATCTGTTTTGACAAAAATGTGAGGTAAAATACGACCTTGTGCTTCCCACGCTTTTCTCTTTTGATTATTTTTTTTTCAATTATTATTCAGGGTCTGGAACCCCTGAGGAATCATCCAACTCTTTACTAATGTTGGAATAAAATTATCATTTTTCCAATAACATCTTTCTCCCGTTTATTTGAGAACTTACCGAAAAAGATTTATCCCCGCGTTGTTATACTTCTTATCAATTCCAGATATTCCTCTGAGGTGGCTCTAAAAATGGACTCTGACCAGAGATAAGACAACTCGTGTTTCTGGCGCTTCAATGTTTTTTTCCATTCACTATAATTTTTTATCGTTTGATTAAAAAAAAAAAGTCTGTTTATTGATTTTAGATAAATAATCTGTTAACCCTATAAATAAAACAAACTCCAGTTTTATAGTTCAGTCATCGGTGAGATTAAAATAAATAGCTAAACACTACATTGACCCTATTTGTGGCACGTCGGGTACAATTTTCAAGGGAATTCGTGCAAATTAATTTTATCAATATTTATTGGTGACGATACTATAATATGTTTTTTTTTTCGGCCAAGACTCCAATTGGAGTCCTATACTGCCTAACCATGGTTTGGTTGGGGGTCAAAGTTCTTCATTTTGTGGGACCGCCACTCAATGAAAAAAGTCAACGTCCCAGGCCGGATTCGAACCGGCACCGCCAATAGACATCAATTTGGTAAGACTGTCTTAACCACTGAGCTATGGGTGGCCCTATAATAAGTTAGTCAATGAAGATAATGATAAGCATTTCATTCAATAAGTGATTGCCAAGCTACAACGAAAAAGACCCCTGATCATGGAAAAGAACAAAACATGTGATAAGTGATAAACACGTGATCCCATGGGTTGCTATGTCGCTGTGGAAGTTAACCTTCGAATGATGTTTGACCCGTACCCGTACCTTATTCGTTTGGTTTCTCAAAGCTGGTTAATTTTTGGGCTTTAACAGAGCCTTACTTAGTACGTTTCTGCGAAACGTATTTGAATTTCGATATCCGGGTTAAAATTCATAACCCAGTTTGAACCGTCTCGATTCGCCGACTTATCTCTGTCAGAGTTTTGAAACCTCTCACTTATTTGAATTAGTTTTATTAAAGATCCAGTAGAGAATTTAAATAAAATTCTTTTGATGCCTCATTTGTCAAAATCCATCGCTCCTAAGGGCCGGGAGAGGGATCGATATGATTGTATTTTAATATGTACGATATCTGGTTAACATTCAATTTTTTTATATCTAAATCATATAATTTTGAAAATTGCATACATCTTATTTTTTTCCATTTCACTTTCTTCAGGAGAATCAATTTTCTATCTAATGTTCAAAATCAGAAAGGCAAACAAATACATGTTGCGAGAATTTCGAAATCAGTGGAAGGCCTTATGAGATAAGTAAGGCATTGTTTAGAGAGTTTCTTTGCTAATATATCACTTTTTCACTTTGATAGCGGCACAATATTTTTAAAAATGTATTTGTCTTTTTTTACTTTGATTGGACTAGATGTATTCCTTTTGAATATAGGAACTTCAATAGATTGGGGTACCTTTGGACTCCGTTAAAAATAAAAATAATATAAAAACCTTTTTTTTTTTTTAATTTGTATCATTATCAAAGCAGAGTATTAGGTTATTTTTATTATTATTGTAGGTGTTTAGTATTTTTCTTCAGTATATTTATTTGTTATCTAGTCGTAAATTTATATCACAATAGTGTTAAAACATTCGTCCGTGACATTATTGTTGTAATACCAGTTAAAAAAAAATCTGACAATCTAAACAATGGTGACTGCACCATGAATAAATAATACGTAAAAGATTATCTCACTCTTTGCGGATGATTTGATAGCAGGGCAGTCACCTTGATTTTATCACTTGCTGCCCAGTCAATTGTTTATTGCATATAAAATAAAAATAAAAAATATATATATATATACAATACTATTTTAGTATAATTTATTATTATAATATTCTATTGTTTAACGTCTTTTTTTTTTTTTACTATTAAAATTTTAAACATTGAAGTTAAAACCTTATTACGAATATCACTAAACCAAGCCAATTATTTAATTATAATGATCATTTTAGTATTGAATTTTAATACCAGCTAAAAAAAACATCTTGTACGTATAAACTAGTGAAGTAAGATAGCGTATCATCAGGCCACATCTTGAATAGAAAGTTAATTCACTTGTCCAATTCATTCGTGTTACTGGATTCTCGAATTACTACTCGCTTCCACAAGTCTGAAGTTTTATTAATTATTACCTTCCAGATATATTGACGTTCACTATTTCTACTCTGGTCCTAATGGATCGAGGCATGAAGTTAAAAAACCTAAAGACTAATTAAAAAACATCAAATTCAGACTAACGTATAGCATTTATATCTAGAGCATAGATAAAAATAATCCCTCGATTTTTTAAATGTAGCGAAACTTCAATATAACGGACACCTGTGGGGAAATTGATTTTTATCTGTTATAAAAAATTTTCGATAAGGAGGGTTTAATATAAAAGGAACACAAAATCTATATTAAGTTGTGAGATCTCGTAAGTCTGAAAAAATAATAATACGTTTTTATACTATTTAAAAAAATTAAAATAAACGCATCGTTCGTAGGGCATTTCATCTCGACAATCGCTCTGTAGAGCTCATATATTGGTAGCATGCAGATTAAAAAATTAGAGTACATATCTCGAATTTCCAGAACTATCTTGGGGTAACCTGTGGTTATGGTGCCAGATAAATAGAAAATTGATTCCGTAGTCTCGGAGAAAATCCGTGGGTGGCTTACGAATGTTTTTATTCATTTTTGTAATTGTGTCCATATTTTAAAATCTCAAATTTTAAGGATTGATTTTAATTATTTATTTATTTATTTTTTGCATACATTGAGTACTGAAAAAACAATAATTAATTGTTTCTCAGTGCCGTCAATGCTTCCATTTGTAAAATTTTGTGGAATTTGTACATTCATATTTTATGAATTGTGTCCCGTCATAGAAGAGTGAAATCTCTTATGGAGTATAAAACTAGTATCCCCTTCTGGAATGGAGGGGTTTCGTAATTAAGGGGTTCAAATGCATTAAATTTCTACCTTTTAGGCCGGGACCTTAGCTGAACTTATCCGTTAAGAGGAGGTTTCGTAATAGAGAGGTGTCCGTTAAGAGAGGTTTCACTGTTTGTCACTATCAGGAACTACCGACATGCAAGAGATTGGAATGGATACAGCACGTAATAGAAAGTCGGGTGTAGAGCTGCTTTCATTCTAACACCTTCGATTTATTTAATGAAGAAATGTCTATGGATCATCGCCCGTATCAGGCTTTCTCTACAGTATTTTACAGGTGCAAGAAAACCTACAGAGAAAGGGAGGAGTGGATGAATGCCTTGTAATATTCCTGGTGTGATAATCTAATGTCGCCAATAAACTACTACACTTTACCAGCTTAAGTGAATGAATAAATGAAAAACAATGTGGCCAGTTGCTGTGACATGAATTTAATCTTGGATGGAACCCAACCTAACATACTCCAGGTCCTTAACTATACTATTACGAACACAATTCCTCTATCGACTACTTATTATTTCTGGAACAAATTAAATCTGGTTTAATTTTATTCCTTATATTGGTTTATTCTTATAGATACCAATTATTTTGATGATATTGGAATAGTTAAGGCACACCAACTTCTGGCACTAGCCACAAGAGTTAAATTGATCTTTAATTAATATGTATCAATAATAATAATTACTCTCTGATTACTGGTCCTTCGTCGAGGAATGATGAAACTGAGCACGTTTCATAGCGTTTTGCCGAGAAGTGCTAGGAGAGATTTTTATTTGTATGCTGTTCTTCGGTTTTTAATCTTTTTTATTTTCTTGATGCTTGAATTTTTGTTGTAATTACTAATGAACATTACATTGTTTTAGTAAAAGCTGGTCTTACTTAAAAAAAATGGAAGAAAAAGGTTTCAGTTGTGGTTTAATTGGGAGCTGCATGAAAGATAAACTAAAATTACTCGATTCTAAGCCAACAGTCTCTTATTTGACAAATTCCACTTTTAATTAAACTCACATAGTTCGTAAAAATTAAAATGATATGTAATTCTTAATTCATTAGCGATATGTATATTAATATATTTATTAAACAAATTCTTCAGACACATCGTTTAGTTAAAGTATGTTAACGATCTTTAAGGTTTTAATAGTTATTTTTGCAATAGTTAAGTTTCATGAAATTGTTTATTTTTGTTTTATCTTACCCTGCTTAGTAAAAAAATGTCATAAATTTAGTGATGACACTATGATGGTTTGAAAGAAGTAAGACCTTATGGATGCTAATTATAATAATTAAGAATGAAAAAATGGTAAAAAAAAGTAATATAATCAATGAAAAAATACACATATTAGTTACAAAATTCTCTGAGAATGGTACAAATCTGTGAAACATAGGAATGTTTTGTAAAGTGTATAAATAAGAAAACTATAATCAAAAGGATTATTTTGTTATCATTAAATGATCGAGATTAATTTTGCTTTTGTAATTCATCAAGCCTCTTACAAATTAACTTAAAACTACATCCTCAAAGAAATATGTATGCATTTTAGCGTAATTTCACTAAAACAAAACAAATTTGTGGTATGGTGCCAAGAAAACAACGTCATTAAAATCACATTACTTCATGATGTTGACAGATACTTAAGATTTTCCAGATCACTGTAGAGAAACTCCTTGAACTTTCAGCTGAGGTGCCCATTAACAACCCCATTTATTCCAGAAACACTCTAATCACTTGTCCCCAATATTTTTCACTTTAATACCACTCTGCAAACAATAAAGTAGCTCTGGAAAGTGACTATAGTTTATAGTCATCTTCATAATTAAGTTGTAAAAAAAAAAATTGTTTACCTACCTATTTTGCTGGTGCTGTGGGTTGAAGTATTTCTGAAATTCCTTTTGTAGATGTGATAACACAAGTAAATAAAAAAAAAAAAGTTCACTTTATTTATACATCATATTATTGTATACATTGAATGATATACAAAACCTTCATTTATTACTTTTAAGTTTGCTTGTATCCAAAACTAAAACTAGATTTCGTATTTTTTTTTTTTTTAATGGGGCAATTGTTTCTTAAAAACTCCTAAATTTTCAAACTACTTTGCAGTCTTGCATATAATGCATACAACAGAAGTATATCTCTTCTCTGTATTTAATTTTGTCAAATTTTCATAGTTCAACAGAAATGGATTTGATGTATTCTCATTAATTAATAAAATTATATTTCTTGGCTTATAAACAATGTTTCCAAAGAACTAGTTTTTAATTCATTCTTTGCAAAAGCTCACATTCTAAAAGAAACAAAGTTTTGCATCACTAGTTTCAAATGAGGTTGGAAAACAGTCAGAGAGAGGCTTGAAGAAAGGTTTTGGATACAAAAGTAGAACTTAAATTTTTTAACTTTGAGTGCTGGTAGTTATCTACACACCTGTATCACCCCATTATAACTGAGGTCAAATTTACTGAATACATTATGATGTACAGCTGTAAATTTCAATAAATATATTAAATACAATTTTTTTTTTAATTTACACTGAAAAAAAATAATCTGAATTTTTAAGCTTAAGATTAAATTTTTAAGCCTTGGAGATTTTCGTTAGTACAAATTAAAAAGGATAATCATTAGTCATGTAGGTTTTTCAAATTGTTATTATTTTCATTCATATTTTTTTAATGTTAAACCAATACTAATATTTTCTCGTGAAGTGCCCTTATAGATAGAGATCTTTCAAATGAAAAAAAAGTCAATATAAATGGAAGTTTTATATTGATATTTCATTTATTTTTCTGGTTTTCATTTTTTAGGGAATTTATTTATTTGGTTATGTATTTATTGTTCGTTTAAATTTCCTTGCAATAATGAAGAAAACATTTATTTTCATCGCAGAATTTTCTCTTCTCTGACGAGGAATTGTGCAAAATTACAGTTATTATAACATTTACTTGTCACTACAGTTGGAATCAAATTTAAGTGACTATCTCTCATTCATCTTAAAATAGTTTTTATAATGTTTACTGATCTATTGTTAAAAAAAATTAATATTTAACTTCAGTTTAATTGTTGTTTTTATTTTAATTTATTATTATTATTATTTTTTTTCTTTGCAGAAGGTCGATCCCGAGCTGATCTTTACAAAACAAGAGAAGATCGGAAAGGGATCATTTGGTGAAGTGTTCAAAGGAGTAGATAATAGGACTCAAGAGGTAGTTGCCATCAAGATCATAGACCTAGATGAGGCCGAGGATGAGATCGAAGACATCCAACAGGAGATCATGGTTCTCTCCCAATGTGATTCTCCTCATGTCACCAAGTACTTCGGTTCATACCTTAAGGTTAGCTAACCATAATCTATTTATAATAAAGTGTTCAGATGCCTCTCTGTTTTTTTATCAATAACTAATAAAATAGTAAATCCCTTTAAGAACCAAAATTATAAAATTCAATGAAAAAATACACTATCCTTGAAAACATCTCTGTTCCGGTTAACCTACGGCAACCGAAAGGTTGAATTGAAGGGGGCACCAACAAACATCATGGCATAATGGCCTACAGGATATAGTGGCGCCCCAGGTGGCCAACAGCCGAATCTCACCTCCTCCAGTACTCTCTGTGAAGAGAAGCATCCCAAAAAAGTAGGAGAGAGCCATCTTGTCTTCTGGGAGAAGCAGTTCATTATTTCTTTGTCTCTCAGATCAGAAATCTACCATGGGTGTGTAGAACTCTTGGAGTTGTTCTCAGAAGTAGAGGGGAGAGAGACTTAGAGATGCAGAGGGAGGAAAGAAGAAGTAAGTCCACATGGCAATCATTAACATTCACCACCACATGGTAATCATCATCAACCACCTCATTATCTACAATTCCATAGCCCAGCATTCAAAATTTACTAACCATCTAAGCATAAATGTTTTCTTTCGGCTACCCACTACACCCTTTGTAACTTAAACAATAGAATTTTATTTTTTCCTTTAATCGTGTTCATCTTTCATTTATACAGTCCACTTCACCCAACCGGCAAACCAAAAATGAAGTGTGTCCGGCAATTTGGTTGAGGGCATGCTTCATACAATCCTTATTCTGACAACTCATTAATATGATTATTACTTGTATACATTTTGTAAAAAAAACTATTGGTGTTCAACTGATTATTTCTAACAATCGATGAGTTATTTTCTAATGAAATTATAACTATCGGACATTCAAACAGTATTTGTTAAAGGTTTAAATTGTCAGTTATTCACTTGTGCATTTCCTGTATCCTATCTGAGGTTTATGTTTAGATCGCTATGTCATAAATTTTAATACGGTTCAAGCAAAGTTAGACATGTATATGGCATATGAAAATGAGTTACTGCTTTATATATGGAAACCATATTGCCCAAGATATTCATGATATTATCTCCCTCCACACTTGCGAGGACTGTCAGCAAACTAAAGACAACTCACAGTAAATATATATGAAATAAGTTCATCAAAGTTTTTGGTTTTGGTTCCATTGTTTTTGTGGAATTTTATCTCTTTATGAAAATATTGAACCACAAAATTATTTTGGTCTGAACAATCCAGGTAGTATTATGAAATTACATAAAATATTTATCTATTTAATTTATTTCCATGAAACAAGCTCTGTCTGATCTAAGGATCATAAAATTTGATATCTCGAATAAATTGTTTTTGGTTATAGGGGTCAAAGCTATGGATCATTATGGAGTACTTGGGTGGAGGATCTGCCCTAGATTTAATGAAAGCTGGCAACTTTGAAGAGATGCATATTGCAGTCATACTTAGAGAAGTTTTGAAAGGTCTCGATTACCTCCACTCTGAACGAAAACTACATCGAGATATTAAGGGTAAATATTCATCATTTAGCTACCATTGAGATTTTTAACTGCATGAGGAGACTAACTAATTTTCTGAACACCTGTTATTGTTACCTTAGTAGTTACTTTATTTAATTTTTTATTTATAGTTTTAATATCTTATATTTCTAAATTAATATTGTTGATAAAAACTACAATTTCCAGCTTTGAATAATGCATTAATAAATCTCATTCTATTAAGGACCACGTATATATTTTTGTTAGTGTCTATTTCATTGTTAAATATCAGTATGCAGGATTTGTATACATAAATGTCTACATTATTGTTATTAATTACTTGCATGTTAAGTACTGATTTACATTGTAAAGAATTTCTGAAATACGGTTTAGAAAATATTCAAGAATAAAGAAAAAAATGCCTAACCAACACAAAACATTTGTACTGGTTTTAATTCAAGAAAGCAGACTGCATTTCAATATGTTGTATTTATGACAATTCTAATTAATCAAGGTGAAGGATATGCACACCTGCTAAGGAAATTATTGAAGACTGTATGTCAGATTTACATAATCCAATTTTCCAGTACTTTTTGATTTTGTATTAAGCCGGGGTCAGGGTGTCTCATTTTTTGATGCCCCGCCTGCATAAGCCAGAAGACCCCCAAAGATGCTGCGACTGCAATGCTGCCTTAAATCATCTGCCATGGAATACAAGCGAGAACCAGACTTGCTCTTACCTCCAGGGCTGAGCCAAAGACTAGCTCGCCAGCCTCTGAAGGAGTTACCCTTTCATGGACACCAAGCGAAGCTCATGGTATTCGCCATTTTCGCCTACTAGCAGTCTATATCTAGCATAGCAGTACCAGGACAAGTGAAGCGACTAAGACACAGGACATGACTGTGGCAGTGAAGACGTTACCCAGATAAGCAATATCAATAATTTCACATGAGACCCCAAGAGTTTTTCTTACATTGTATTATTAAATAGTTAATTATTCAAGTAACACTAATACAGGTCATCCCTCTAGGGATTAACAAATGATTAATTAAATAAAAATTCGAGCACGTTAACCTGTAAATATAACATTTCTCTTAATTTCAGCCTGAACTTTCCACAGTAATTTTAAAAAATTTCAGCTTACATTCAGGGTACCTGGAGTAATTCAGGAGCAGGCCCCGGTGTAAACACTGTAAATTGTGAATGCAAATTAAACCAGTAATTTGTTGGCCAATTCACATAGATTTCTAAAAGGTTTTCAATTTTAATGTCTGTCATAAGTCATATATTATTATGATAGAACAAGAAATAATTAAAAAAGCAGTTAATGTCAGATGTGCTTATTTAAAACACTTCAATGAGTTTGAATATTATCTAAATGGTTGTACTGGTTTTAATTCAAGAAAGCAGACTGCATTTCAGTCTTTATAAGTTGCTGCAGATAAACAAGTTTTACTACAGATCATCGTGGTGTAAAAATACTCTATTTTACATATGTTTTCATCTTTATAAGTTATAACTACGCTTACAAAATATTTGCTAAATGTGATATGGAAATTTTTCTTGGAAAAATTACACATTGGTAGTTTTTCCTTATTATGTTAATTGAAACTGAGTTTCAAAATATATATATTTATACTCATCCATCAAAGAATAGTAGATCTAAACATTTATCTGGTCAGAGTTTTACCTGTAAATTTTAGTATCATGTTCTTTAAAATGTGACTTTCATTTTTTTTCTATTGAAATTATTTTTATCTTTTTCAAAATAATTGTTTTAGAAGTTTTAATTATTTACTTCAAATCATATCAAAAGATTTTATAACCTTGATCATGAGAGATTTTTTTCTAAAAAAAATAATACCACTTAGCATCCTGTATAATACAAGTAACTTTTTTTAGCTGCAAATGTGCTACTGAGTGAGATGGGAGATGTCAAACTCGCTGACTTTGGTGTTGCTGGCCAATTGACAAATACTACTAGCAAACGGAATACATTTGTTGGCACTCCCTTTTGGATGGCTCCAGAAGTTATTAAGCAGTCTGCATATGATTCAAAGGTTTGTATAAAAAAAACAACTAATATTTATGTTTCTAAAATGATGCCTTGTGTTTTACAATTTTACACATTTATTTCTGTTTTTAGGCCGACATTTGGTCTCTTGGTATAACTGCGATTGAACTTGCCAAAGGAGAACCTCCGAACTCAGAACTTCATCCAATGAGAGTGCTATTTCTTATTCCGAAGAACAATCCACCTCAGTTAACTGGAAATTACACCAAACAATTCAAGGAGTTTGTGGAGTCCTGCCTTAATAAGGATCCAGAAAATGTACGGATCTTTCTAAAGTTTTATAGACTGTATTTTAATGGTTGTTAAACGTAATTGATCATAGAAATATAAAAACTAACCTGATCATAGGTTGATGAGCTATAAAGAAACAAAAGAAATTAAATTAATTATTCTATTATATACCAAACTTCTTCACCGGGAAGGTTCCACTTATCTAATATAAATATTTAGTGATGTTTTACTGTTCCTATCCTCTTTCATTTAAAAGTCAAAATATTAACCAATGTTTTGGAGTACTCCTCTGTCCTTAGGGTTGACTTGTATGACAAAACTTTTTTTTTCTCAAATATCTCAGCTCTAACATAGCTCCTAGTATCTTATCCATATGAATTTACTTCATCTATTTTAAAATATTCGGGAACTACCTAGACTTTGTTTTAGACTTTACATCTTTGTTATGAATTTTAGATTAACAAGGATATGAAAAAAAAAAATCACTGAATATTCATATTAAATTAATTATTTATTATAAATTGAAGACATGACCAGATGATGGTGTTATATTGCAAATTTAAAGTTTTTAGAAAATGATAAATTCTATTTTATTTAAGTTTTTAAATACAATATGTCGAAATGAACTGAGATCATACAATTAACCAGGAATTTTTGGTTGTTATGTTAAAAGACAAGTATGTGAAACCAAACCATTCATAAAAATAAATCAATTTAAAAAAATTGTATTTATGCCAATTTCATCCTTTTATGTCTTTAATCACTAATGTACATTAATGTTACCTTGTAATTATGATTGTTTAAAGTTATTTAATCATTCAACTTTTATTAATGTTTCTTGTAGAGACCTACTGCAAAGGAACTTTTGAAGTTTCCATTCATCAGGAAAGCTAAGAAGAACTCTTACTTAATTGATCTGATCGATAGGTATAAGAAATGGAAAGCTCAACGAAATGATGAGAGTGAAACAGAATCAGATAATTCCGATCAGTGAGTAACTTGGTACTATTTCCTAATTGTTAGCTGAATACTGTCTATTAACTATTAGTTAACTGCCACAAATCAAATTTTATTTAAATTGGAATTTCCTCCTTTATTTGCAATTCTGCAATGTAATAATTATAATTATTGGGTGCTATAAATTGTCAATACTTATTTAATTATTCCTGTGCTGTAATAATAATACTTCCTCCTCTCTCCCAACTCAGGTTCTAATCAATCCTCTATTAAATATGGCAATTTATTTTATTTTCTATTAGCTGTGGATGACCTGTGGTCTCTTGTTCACCCATTTTTCGTAAATTAGAAACTTGAATCTCATTGGGTTTCTAGTTTGGTACTGATCACTACTCTGGCTTTAACTGTTGCTCCAAAATTATTATTGCTTGAAGAAGTTTGTCGGGGGGTGCGGTCAGCAAAGAACAAC
>NW_027116544.1:537584-539437 GCF_000696795.3 Halyomorpha halys | reverse complement strand
CACCCCCCGACAAACTTCTTCAAGCATTAATCTACGGTCAACAATCTACACCTCAACCAAAATTATTATTGTATCACGAGCCTCTCACTTCCCCATCTTTCCTCTTTAAGATGGTAGTTTCAGCCACTCCAAGAATTGAATTATTTTGTATTTGTATGCCAATATTCCTTGATATCTTGTTAAAACTGTGTAGGTTATTATCCATTAAAAAAAAAAATACTTATTTGGAAATTGTTTTAGTTGTATGTAGTTCTTTACTTTGAAATATAGTTCATTCCCCTCATGTCTTCACAGGGAGGATGGTGGAGGAAAAGGTAGCAGTGGTAATGAAATGGATGAACCATGGATAATGACTGTGAAGAGTCCCCATGGATTAAAAGGATTGCAAACTGCAGTAGAAGAGCAACCACGTTTGCCACCTGTTACCAGGCATCCATCTCATAACGGCCATTATCACAAGGAAAAACATGTAAGTCATGATTTACATTAAATGTTTAAGCTGAGAAAAGTTTGATTTAATAATTTAATGATTTATAATTTGTATTTTTAAGTAATTATTAGAGTATTGTCTTAGGGCACACTCAGACCAAGCCTGTCATCCCATCTAGTCACGTCTAATCCATCTAGCTTTCAATAAAATTCTGTCAGCTAGATGGAATAGTCGTGACTAGAGGAGTGGCGAATATAATCTGAGTGTATCCTAAGAGTGATACCACCTATTGGATCCTAGAAGCCCGAACCGACGATGGTTTCTTTGACCTTATAACATAGGTCTCCATACGTTTTACCCTAAGGACCACTCTGTCTTCTTCAGTAAGTGCTAAGAACTATGACCTAGCTAATATACCCTATCACTAATTACAGTTAATATGTTCTGTTTCATTAGGTGTATCAGTCATTATTTTTAATCAGTATATTAAAAAATCTGGTTATTATTTTATGGTTAACATTCATTATAAATTTTACAATGTACTCAAACAAAAATTGTGGCCAGCCAGTTTCTAGACCTCTCCATTGTAAATTTTTAGTCAACTTTCACTGTAATGCTCCTGTTTTATTTACAGGATTATTAACTGGGTAGTTATTTACCAGTGTACTTTTTCTTTAGTGTCTGCATGATTGGATGGTTTTCCCATGAGATTTTATTCATTATAACTATACGATTTCCCATCGAGATTTACCGCTGGTTATAATGCTCTAAATTATTTTTTTCTTCAATTTTTTTTACATTTGTAAATATGAGACAGGTTGTCTTGAAGTTTGAAATACAATCCTGTAAACAACAGTAAAATTAGTTAAATGAATTGAAAGCTGGTTATTTTTATAGATCCAATTTTCCCCTCAGTTATATTGCTTTCATGTTCTTGAAAACCGTTCACTAAAGTCTTTCTATTACAGAAAAAATTGATTTAATTGAATAGATGAATAAATATAATTTAAATAAACAATATATTGCCTTAGTTAATAATAATCCATCGACAGAGTTAGGAAATGAAGTAGAGGAAGATAATGAAACTGAATCTATCAACAGATATTTTTTACACATATTAGACGATTCCCATATTTTTTTTTTTCATTTTATTCTGAATATTTTTCATGTGCAAGATAAAGAAACTGTTGAAAACTATGAATTAACTAGAAAATTTTATTTTTAAACATTCATTACACCAGATGCATCAACAATTATTTCAGTGCTTTTGTTTATTTATTTCACAGTAACTACAGTTATTTTATTTATTTTTTTTCTTGAACATCAAGTAAATTAGAAAGAAATTTTTAAAAAGATTTTCGTTGTTCTTTACAACGTTTAAAGCAATTTTTGTTTGGGCCTCAAAATAGCATTAAAACAAAGT
>NW_027116544.1:514008-537514 GCF_000696795.3 Halyomorpha halys | reverse complement strand
TATTTTAAAAGTTTTTAGTGGTTCTTCAGTTTTTTCACAAGATCTTTCTTTTACTTGAAAGTAAACGTATTTACTTTTAATTATTTCAAGTCCCTCACTGTTATTGCTTACGATTTTTTTGGGTAATTCTCAATGTCACATCTTATTGCACCTTCTAGAAGCAAACCCTTTTAGATTTTTGCCTTCAGCTCTTCAGAGATACTTTTATCATACTCTTCCGATAGCTTTCTTACAACTACATTTAAAATGGGTTTTAAGTGTTAATGACCCATGTGTAAATTCAACATTGAAGCAATATTTACTTTATGATCTATTTATTGTTTGGAACATTTTATTTTTTTTTTTTTAAGGAGCATCGTGTTAGTGAAAGCAGTCAGAAGAGTCCTGAGAAAACACCTTCCATGAAGGAAGTAAAGCAGCAACAGCCATTGCAACCAGTCAAGCAAGAAATAAAATCTCCCACTCTTAGTCTCCTTATACATCCGCTCCTTGGAGAGGTAATGTACTATTGTAATTTATTAAACCTTAATGGGATAATTATGATAAACATCAATGTTATTGTTATACTATTGGCAGCATTACTTTACAATATTTGTAATAACTTAATGAATATTAGCTATGATACAAAGAATTTATTAATGTTTATTTTAGAATATTCTGTACAAGTTCTCAAGGAAACCCAAAATTCATTTCATCTCTATCTCTATATATATTAAAACCTATCTGTGTGTGTCTGTAACCATTCAGTCACTGACTTATTTATCACTCTATCTCAAAAACTACAATGTCTATGAAACTGAAATTATTAATGGTGGTTATCCTTATGCTGTATATGTGTGATAAGGCTTCTTCTTTCTTAACTGGTGCTACACTTCGTGTAGTCATTCTTCCAGTGTCTTCCTCAGGATTTGGTCTTCGGAATTTCTCTATAAATATTCTGCCTACATATACATATACTCTAAATAGTTGCCATAATGACAGTGAAAATGTCACCTTTTTTATAAAGAGCCATCAGCTTGGTTTTGGTGTACGTTTTCCTGACTCCATCATTGCAGACCACCATGTAGATTCTACAGAGGATTTGGTGAGGTCAATTCAAGGGCGGTCCATCAGGTTGCTTAGCTTCCTTGATAACCCTCTGCCTTAAATCCTTGATCAACCAATCCCACAAAACGGTAAATGACCTAATGCCTGTCTAAAGGATTTCACAAACTTCCCACCTGGAACATTTTATTTCATTACAGACCAGGAGCTTTAGAACAGGTTATTGCACAACTGGACACACACAATTTAGACATTGCTGCTATCTGGGAGATAAAATGGACTGGCCAAGGCATGTTCAAAAAAGAAGACCCCACAATCTATAACAGCTGTAAAGACTAATACGATTTTTTGTCAGTAAGAGGGCAGTAATAAGGCTGTATATAAAAAATATGGACTGAGTGTGGTTTGAAATAAATTATTTTTAGAAAAAAAATTTAGTTTTTCAAATAACTCAAAAAGTAAACATTTCATGGAATATTTTGGCTCCTCATTTACAACATAATTTAATTCTCAATAAAACAAAATTGGTTTTAATTGGACAAGTATTAGTTAAGATATACATAAAAGAACAGATACTATTCACTGACTTATTGATCACTGTATCTGAAAAAAATAAAAATAATAGCTATGAAACTAAAGTCATTAATAGTTGTTATCATTATAATGTGTAAGTGAAATAAGGCTTGGTTAAAAAAAATTGTAACTATAGGTAGTATACTTTTTTTTTTTTTACAAAGAGGAAGAGGGTGATTAAAATCATTCTTAGACCTGGACTACACTAATGATTGAATAAATATCATCCCACAGTTCATAAACTGGTCTCATTCGTGTCTAACTATCTTCTCCATCTTATAATCTTAGTTGATAATTCATCATGTTTTAGTGAAAACAATATTTTTTAAAAACAGAGTGAGGTATATTTCTAGAAGTTATATAATTTCAATTTAGTTTGCTGATTTTGGGTGGTATACCATATTACAGCTACTTGATTCAGTCACTACCTATATTTTTGTAATTTTTCCAACAGTCGACATTGATCATTTTTTATTTGTCACATGGTAAGTTAAATATAAGAATAAATTAAGTGAAAGTATTAAATATGTTGTAAGTTAGATATGATGTACAGTTGAACACATCTACTACTGATTTGGCAGGTTTGTCCTCATTTAAAGAAAGGGATAATTAGTGATGGGATTTTATTTTTTATCTTGAAGTATATTTATACTACTTATATTTCTACTTATACTTATATCTTTGTTACAGCTAAAAAGGAATCATTATCGAGAAGAGAGTGGTGAGAAATGTGAAATTGATGAGCTCACTAAAGCATTTGAAGTGGCAGAAAGGTCCAGCCCTGGTATATCTCGCCTATTTGTTAGGCAACTAATTGTACGGCTACTTCCATCTGCTGAGACAACTACCCTTATGGCTAATTTACTCAGGTAAAATTAAAATATAGAAGAATACATCTTAAAGCACATTTCTGCAGAATATACTATATAATTGGATCAATAAAGATTCTTTTTTTTTCTCCATGATTGAGAATATAGTGAAAGTATTTTAACAAAAACATTAAAGAAAGGTTAAACTGTAAATTAAATGCAATGCACACTGTAACTGTTCATTGAAAGTGATAGATAACCCAATCATTGTTGATGGTCATTGCTATGTGTATAAGCCCCATGGGACGTGCCCAATTTCAGCTTGGTTCAATGGGACATAGTAGGAGTACCTTCAACCGTGTATGTTAAAGATTTTCACCCTACTTGTCATGAAGGGTTTGTGCTTTTAACAGTGAAGTCCGTTTTCTGGGGGGAGGGAAAAAAATAGAAGTCTTGTATTATATCAATACTATACTGGAAAGACTTAGTTTAATTATGTGAATCTTTAGTGATATGTACTTTCCAAAAAATATTTTACTAATATAAATTCCAATATTTTCCTTCTCTTTATATAAAAAAAATCACATCAGTTACTGTATATGAATTATAAGGTTTTTAAAAATTAATGTTTTTTATGTGACAGGATTGCTGTACCACTCAGTTTAGACAGGCTAACCACTGCTAAAAAAAGAAATAGCATTAAATTAGAAATAAAATAGCTGTACTCTATTTAATGCAACTTTATAAACAGTTTATTGTTATTATTGTTAAAGGGGAAACAGTATTGCCTAATCTTAACATCTGGAGTCATGGCTTATGAATGTTGGTGAAAACAGGCATTTCTATAATTGTACTAGTTGAGTACTCATAAGCTGAATTTAATGAATTTTGATAAAATACCTTTTCTAATTGGCACTCATTATATAAATCAATCATTATAGCCTTTAACTTACAGTTGCATTTAGTGTTAACCAATCAGGAAAACCTTTGGTCAATTATGCCAAATGCTATACTATAAATGTATTATAAATATAAAAGCCTTTTAAATTGCATTCATTTTATAATTATATTCTATAATTAATCCTTGTTTCAAAAGGTTATTTATTTTAAAAAAATATATTTTCAATTATAATGTTTTACTTTTCAGGGATTCGTCATAGTTGGAACCCAGCAGAGATAAGTAATTGAAAGTGTCTACATCGCGTAGATTGAAGTTATGTCAAGCGATCATGAATAATGGCCAGCTTGATATTGCGTTTGAGTAGTAGTGATGACTTTAGATGTATGGTGTAAATAGTAATAGAGGTTCCTTCTTCGGGAAGATTCTCTCTGCTCACAACCCTTATTTATTTAAATAAATATATGATGTAATTTTTAAATAAGTTCTCATTGTACTAAAGAGACAATACTTTGTGTAAGTAATAATAGAGAAACTATAAACACATGCTACAACATTATTTGTTAGTTTTATTCTTTCAATTTCTATATTTTGATTTTGTTCTTCACCTATTTAAAAAAAAAAAAAAAAAAAAAAAATGTAAAATATGTTCCCATTCATAAACATTTTAGATCATCCTGAATCAACAAACCCTTTCATTTCTTCAGCATATATAAATATATATTATATAAAATAAAAAGTATATATCTTTTTATAACAATGTAAGTATCGATATTTAGTATATTTGTAAATAAAGGTAATATAGAAATATGAAGTTTATATTACAGGAGAATATTTACGGCCTTACTCGTTGAACAGTTGTAAGTCTGGATATTTTTAAAAGTTGCTTGCAGTAACATTGACTACCAACTACGTAGACCATCATAGCAGATGTTGTAAATTTTAATTTTAGCCATAGTTTTTACTAATAGTCATTAGAAAGGGATATAGGTTAGTTAACAGAAGTAGGAGGAAAAACAGCAGTTACAATATGTAACTAAGAAATATTTTATGTGATAAATTTTAGAAAGAGGATGCAATAAAAAATTAGTATTAGATGAGGAGAAACGAGATAGTAGCGGTAAAGTGGTCCCTTTTTTGTTCGATGCTTTGTACCATGTATTTTTACACCTCATGTGATTGGTCTATTTTTAATTATAAATTTTTAAATGTACATTAATAGCTAGGTAGATTATTTTTTTCTCTAAATTTTAATGTTATCGACAATATAATAAGTATTAACTTCAAAACTTATTTATGTATAAAATCATTTGTAAATTAATGTTTGTAATTAGATTCCTATTATCTGCTCTTTGTAAATTATATATTTACACTGAATATTTTTTAATAAATTAAATCTACTCGCTTAAAAATCAGCAAAATTATTACCATTATAGGTGTATTTGGCATTGTTCCTGTAGTAACCACAAATTATATAATATATATGTATTTCTATCTTATCGTATGATACACTGTTATAGATATGTTTACCTATTGCACTGTGAAACATGTACTATCTAAAAAAAAAGATATCTTTTGTCATAGTTATCATTGCAATGGTACTGATTTGTGATAACGGAAAAAAATTCTGATACCACAAACCTCCTACTTCTTACAATTTTAATTTTTTGACCTTTTTTTTTTTATTTAAAAAAAAAGAAGCTGTTCAAGTCTGCATTCGAACTGTCCACCTTTTGGCCTGAAATATGTTTTGAAAAAGTGTATTTTTTTAGAATTGCTGTACATAAATAATTATTTAAAAATATATAGCTACGGAAATATATATATTATTGAAAGAAGTATATTTACCTATATGTTTGGGTTCGGTGGTTTGTTAAAGTTTAAGAATCGGTGTACAAGACATGTTTGTTTGTGTATATAATTATATATAAAATAAATATAATTTCGTGTGAGGCTAAGAAACGAATCCAACTGGTGTTTATATTGTTGTTGTTTGTAAATTGAGAAAAGAGACATTATTTTTGTGTTGATAGAATCGAGAGTTTTATTTACAGCAGTTGTAGGTCAGGGTGAAGAAAAAAGTAAGTACAAAGAATTCGACATTCACTTATAATTATTTGAAAAAAAAAATGAAAGAAATGTTAGAATTATTTCAATTACAATATCACATCAAGTAAAGAAGTTTACTTTCAAATTAATTAACCTGTCAGTGAATGTCTATTTATTATAACACAATGTTTGTATAAGGCTATGAGACCAGTATTAAATGACAATATATAACTGGTTCATTATAATTATAGTAAGTGCCAATGAATCAATTGTATTGGTTATGACACTTTACAGTTTTACGAGTTCTAAGGCATTTTGTTTTCTTTAATTTTTTTTACTAAAAATCCTTGTCTGTCAAATTTGGTGATATAACACACCACCGTTATATATTGTTCTAACTCAAAGTATATTTTGAAGAAAATGATAAAATATTCTATAAAATGTACAAAAATTCTACAAATAAACCATAATAAATTTGTTTTATTTTAACATTCAGCCTTTCTTTTGATAATCCTTCCATCCTTCAATTTTTTTAATATTATATCAAATTTAAAATTATGAATCAGCCAACTGAAATTTACAAATTTATTTTCAAAGCAGACTAGACTGCTTTAAAAATATGAATCGAATTTCATACTTAGCAAAATTTTTTATACTTTATATTTAAACATGAACATTTTTATACTTGCAAGAATAACAATGTTAGATCAATGGTACTGGTTACTGGTGTATTATACACTAAAAATGATTTTGCTTAGTCAATTAGTGATGGAGTAATTTTTTTTGCTATTGCAATGCTATGGATATCTGTGGCTTAGGACAGTATCAATGTTCTAATTTCAAATTCAAAAAAATAATACTGAAGTTGATGGTTTTCGTGTAGAGGGGGATTCACTGTTTGGTATTAAAAATAATAATTACAGATTTTTCCAAGAACTGTTTTTGTATGTAAAAGTTAAATCTTTGATAGATATTGTTGCATAAAAAACTAGAAAACTAATGATATTGGTTATTGTTATAACAAACCACATGCCCACATTAAAAAAAGTTTTGCATCAGCTTTGGAAAAATGTGCATTTTACTCTTTTTTGGGTTACATTTTGATTTTTGATGCATACAATCTAATGCTCGAACTAGATTTCTTATATTATACACACATGGGCCTATGTATATGTATATCAATATTTATTTGTTTTATTTTATTTTTTATTATTTAAATTATGGTTCAAAATTGACAAATGTGAGGTCAAATGTAACCTAAAAAACAAGTTAACACAAGAGAGGAAAGTTTTTGGAATAGTATATAAACCAGTGAATAAGCTTGTTATAGAGAACGTTTATTAGTATTTTTGATTAAAATTTCCAGTCCATCTGACTTTGTAGTGGACCTATTTCTATATTGCTTATGTATCTTATTTTAAATAAAAATTAATAGATATGACCAATATGAATGAATATAATATACCTATACATTTTTAGAAGTTTTTCGACATTCACTTATTACATATCAGTAAATACACAATTGAAAAGTAAAGGGCAATAACTATATATATATATAGAGTGAGAGAGAGAGTTATATGTATAGGTATATAAGTTAATACTCACTCCGTAATTCAGATATAAGTCACCCACTCACTATATTTCATATTCTGTCATATTGTTCAATTTGTAGATTCAATATTTGTTTTTTCAGTTTTTTAGAAACTACTTCCATATCTTATATTATACATATCTTCTTACCTACATAATATTGTTTCATCTTTCGCTGTTATCAATCTGCTACTGTCTAATTCCATGATTATCAATAAATTATTTTTTATTATTCAATTCAATATTTTGTATAATTCCAAATTTGTTTGTATACTATTTCTATTCAATTTTATGTTTCTCTAAGAGATGGTTGTTATCTCTTTTGTTCCCGACCATCTCCAATCAGTAATCTACGGTCAACTATCTACATCTCATTAAAAAAGTCAAACAGGCGTAAAACTATTATGAGCCAATGTTTTACCCCACGTTGCAGGGCTAAAAAAAGATACAATCACTTAAATGGGGTAAAAATTAATGAACAATGTAAATTAAGAATTATGAAAATTTGTTAAGTGAAGCTTAAAATTAAATAAGAATGACAAAAGTTTTTAGACAATTATAGAAAACGGAAATAACAACAGATAAAAAGAAATATAAAAATACAAGCACACAAGAGATGGTAAAAGGGAATAAGACTAAAATAAAGAATAAAGAAAGATAATGAATAAGATAGGAAACATAATTATACCTGTCAGATGGCAAGCAAGCAAGAAAATGAGTTGACAGGTTTATAACTTTTTATTTGCCCACACCGGACCATCTCCCTTTCATTATCACACACGGTCAACCATCAACCTTCCAGTAAAATTGATAGTTTTAAGCGGTTGAATTTTAGCCTTCATAGTAGGAATATAAAATTATAGCTTCCTCATAGCTCTTCAATTATTGATAAAATTGTAGGTTTTTAATCAGAGTTGTTAAGTTTTTTATGTATGTTTGCATAAATGTAAAGTGTATTTAGTGAGTTTAATTTTAAGCTTTCCATGTAATAATATTATAAATTAAACAATGAAGCTTATGATTTGGGTAACACATCTTGAGTTTTGACTGTGCGATTTTGGGTTTTTCACTGCACAAAAATCCAGTCTCTACTTATTATATTTTAAGGTTAAGCAAAGAAAAAAAAATTTTTTAATTTAATTAAACATGAATTTGTTGGTATAAAAACCAAAATAAAAAGGATAGATTAGGTCATTTTCTTCAACAAACAGTTCAAAAGTTATATTTTTTTCTGTTACTTAACATAAGTTAAGTAAGGACATTGGCTGAAAATCACTGTGAAATGGCATTTTTCTCAGCTTTGGCAGTGCTTATTACTTATTATTTTCCATTAATTCAGGAAAATACCCTAACATTAATACATGATTATTATGGTTAAATGAATTACTAATGTTTTTCACCAAATATTTTCACATAACTATAAATTTTCCACCAGCAACTAGGAATTTTCTAGTATTTCTAATGAATAATTTAGTAATTCTTACAGGAAAAATAAGTTAACAATTATCCTATTTCTTGCTAGCAGAGATATAGATAGAGTAAAAGATTGTAAATTCATTCAAAATATTCAGCAAGCAAATTAGCTTTTTCACTGTCACTAAAAACATTAATGGATGTCAATTGTGCTCTTCATTATTAGTTTCTGGGGAATATCTAAATATTGTTTCATTCTGAACGTAATGATGTTTCATATGAAAGTGAGGTAATTTGAATATTTTATTATTATTTGAAGAAATATTTGACAAATATTTATTTCACTCAATGCTGTAGAAAAAGCGTATCAGTGCAAAAATAAATTTGAGTTTATTAAAAGTAACTTATTTAAAATAACAATAATAATTACAGGATAAAAAAAATAATAACATTCAATAATTATATATTTTTTAATTCCAATAGAGTGCTAATAAATAAAATAAATATTTAATTTATAAAATATTTCAATATAAATATACTGTAATTATCTTCATTTAGTATGATACATGTTATCAGAGCAAATAAAATTAGAGTTGGAGAATATAAAGAAAGTAGTACAACCATAAATAATGCATAAAATCCCATATTCAATGAAATTAATACATACAAGAATAAAATATATATGTATAAAATAAAATATACAAGAAATGAATGATATTTTAAAAACAAAAATTATAGAAAAAAACATGGTAGAAATAAAGTCCTTACAAAGCTTTATAAATTACATGTAAATAAAAATTACAGGATATCTACATGTATAACAACTTAAAAATTACATTTATATCATAATTTACACATTGTACTATCAAGTTAATAAGTATTGTGGTATGAATAATAACTATTTATGCATCATATAGGCACAGAGATACAGACTTACAAAGATACTATATGAAGACAATAAATGAAAAACCGATAATTAAAAAAAATATATTTACCTCAAAGTGTAGATCATATAACACTATAAAAAATATGATATAAAGTATTGAGTGACCTTTTTAACATTTTTTTTTTTTTTAGCAATAACTATTTAATATTGAAACATTGTCGAAAAAAGTAATGCAATATCACAGAAATAGAAATCACATGCTACATTTAAGCAGAATAATCTTAATATCATTTGATTATTTATTAAACTTTTCGATTTCAAATATTACTCAGTTTTACATGCAAACTGGAGTAAATATATACACTCATCAATACTGATGTATATACTGTACAATATATATATATATACTGATTACACTCATCAATAACAATAAGGACATATCATAAGTTTTTTTAAGTTATTATATTTTGAAAAGATTTCAGTTGATTTCCTTAACAATACAAAAACATTAAAAAACAACAAAGGCAAAACCTTCTAAAATTATTCCACTAATAGTGAAGGTAAATAATAATGAATGCTGCTTTGGAGGAGGTTCACACCTAAAAATAACATAAGTTCTCGAACTGGTAAATGTATACTTTAGGTCCAACAAAAAGGAGGCAAACCACTATTATTAGACCAAATTATACATCGATAAATGAACGGGTTCCCGAAAAGTGACGGAGGTGATCGATTCTCAAACCTTTGTTTAACCACCCTTCCGTTTTTCAGCATTTATGAGAAACACCCCTCTCCCTCTTTTTTTCAAACCTCTTTATTTTTTATATCGTTACAGAATACATAATAATATAATGCATTACATTATACATATACAATTAACATTATATCTTCGTTTGCCGTATGGCATTATAAGATGAGCAAGCCTCTCCCTCACCATTCAACTTCCTTTCTGTACACCTGTTATATATCAATCTATCGATTATATATGTTCTCGCATTGATCTATCGATGCGAGATAACATTATGTAACCTTTTCGAATATAATATATGTGTTTTTTATTCCAGGACAATGTTTATTTAATTTCCTTGTGATTCCCAAATGACAGTACTAATCTGAATGGAGATTTAACAGTGGCGACGAGGATGGGATTCCATTGGTCCGCAAAATGTGACGCAGCATTTATACAACTAAAAAATGAAATTGCAAGCGAACGCGTTTTGACCCCATTTAATCCCGAACTTCCGTTGACAGTAGACTGCGATGCCTCTCCAACAGGAGTTTCAGGAATCCTCTCTAACACAACAGATGGTGTAGAAATGCCGATTGCCTTCACTTCTCGCGCACTAACCAAAACAGAGATGAATTATAGCCAACTAGATCGAGAAGCCCTGGCAATCGTTTTCGCCCTGAAAAAATTCGACTACTTCATTCATGGAAAAAAGTTTACACTATATACCGATAATCGTCCACTAACTCACATTCTACATGAAAACTCTAAACTACCAGCTATGACATCGGCAAGACTACTACTAGCCAAGACTTGGCTCACAAATTTCGACTACCAAATTCGACATAAAAAGGCAGAAGATAGTGTTCATACAGATTATTTATCAACATCGCCCATTCAAGAAACTATTTCTCACATTGAACAAAAGGTGGAAGAGGAAGTTTCCCCCATTTCTAATGAGCTAATCCATAGAATTATAAAACCCTCGCCGAGGAGACCTCATGTGATGAATATCTATCAACATTAAAGTCAGATCACTTGAGTGGTAAGAATTGTGAATTCTGAATATTACTTTCAAAATGACATTATCTTAAAGGGCAACGGGTAGACGTGCCGTCTTCAATGCGCCAGTTAGTCCTCAAAGAACTTCATCATACTCACATTGGAATTGTTAAGATGAAGCAACTGCCGAGACAATACGTCTAATTGGCAACACTTAGATAAACATATAGAACACCTTGTTCGCAATTACCAAGAATGGGCAAATAAAGAAGAATCCCACGAAAGCACCCATCCATCCACTGGGAGAAACTCTCAGAAAACTTTGAAAGGGTCCACGTGGACTACGTCGGTCCATTTCAAGATCATCACTTTTTTTATATAAGTTGACGCTAAATTGAGATGGTTAGAAGTTCACTACTCCAAGAATGCACATACATCAGAGTCAACAATTCAATATCTTCAAGATATATTCTCAACTCATGGATTGCCAAAGACACTGGTTTCTGACAATGCATCAATTTTTAAAAGTGGAACACTCACAAAATTCTCTACAGATCAGGGCACTCTCCAAAAGCTTATTGCACCAAGCCACCCTGCTACCAATGGAGGTTCCGGCTTTCATATTTGATATTAGCCGAAAGGGGTGTACCAGCAAACAACAATTTGAAGTTTTCGTAAGACGAAGGTTCGACGTTCGGTTAATCGAATATTAATAAATTCCGTCGTGGACAATCCTGAAAAGGGAATTGATTGTATCTGTTCGAATTGCCGATATACCCGGTATTGATCATCAATTTACCTAGTCGATTAGCGAACCACGTCTTACCTACAGAGGGTACACCTTTTATTAATATGCAATTGTGTTTGCCGGACTTGTGATTCAACATAATAATCTTATACGATTCGTCTAATGTTAGTACCTTCTCTTTAGGTGGATAGTAGTATACGTTCTTGTGTTGTATGAACTCGCGTAAGTCGTCTAAAACCATGTTGGACAATATTGTTCTGTTAATCTTTAAGGCGTTTTGGAAATCAGGGCTCCGGTCAGTAATAAATCGAAAATAAGAATGTTCTATGTTGCCCTGACTTGTTACCGCGAGTAATTCCTTTCTTAAAAGACGCCATAGACTGTAGGCCTCCGGATGCATAAATTTGTTGATCCCCACCTCTAACAATTCTTTCGTTGCCAGATACCATTTCTGCTTTTCTAGCGTTTTCAAAGACTGAAACGGCAGTACTCTGATTTGTAACATTAATGTGGGATTCGAGACCTCCGATGTTGATCCCACACCACGTTCGTCCATCCATCGCTGAATACGATTGCAGATTTTCGAGATAGGCCGCGACGGAAGCGATAGTTCCTCGTCGTCGGAGTCGTCTGCGGTACCGGTGTAAGGTGTAGTTTGTTTGTCAAATTGTTGTTTGTAAAAAAGTTTTTTATCAATTGAATGACAATAATATTAGCAATAATGACAAAATAGGAGATAATTATATGTAATATATAAAATAATTTTATCAGATAAATAGTTTTGATGTATATAAGATATATTAGTAGTATTGTAAGTTGTTGTCTACATGCTGTATCATATCATTATGATCAAATTTACTTGTTGTATTTTTTATACAGTTGTAAATATCAATAAATAAATTTTAAAAAAAGAAAGAAAAAAAAAGGGTATAAACGAAACAGAAATAGAACAAAACTGTGGATTATACTTTATCGACTACAAGGATGATAAAATTAAAATAAAACCAGGATTTACAGAAATAACATAACGATTAACAGTAAAGTCAATGAAACAATTTATTTACCATTATATTATTTGCAAAAAGAAGAAATAGAAATTGTAAATCCGCGATCACAAAAGGATGAACTAATTGAAAAATCCCAAAATTAATTAGATCTGACCATATACCACCTCAGGAAAAACAAAAACTGATTAATTTACTACAAAAATACCTGAAAGTATTTAAGAGAGATAATGATCCCCTAACAGCTACGGACTTGCTTGAACACAAAATCAAGACAAAGACAGACGATCCCATATACTCAAAAAATTACATTAAATTAATCATCAATTTAAAGAAAATATTAAAGAAGTACGAAAAATGTTAGAAGCCAAAATTATCAGACCCAGCAATTCCCCATACAACTCGCCTGTATGGATAGTACCAAAAAAGGCAGATGCTTCAGGAAAGAAAAAAATAAGACTTGTTATAGACTACCGCAAAATTAATAAGGAAACAATTCCAGACAAATACCCATTGCCAAAAATTGAAGACCTTTAGAAGACCTAAAATTAGGAAAAGCCACTATATTTACAGCAATGGACCTTTGTTCAGGATTTCATCAGATAAAAATGGAAGAAAAATCAATTCCAAAAACAGCATTCTAAGAAGAATTAAGAATTTCTACAAATGCCATTTGGATTATCAAATGCTCCAGCTACTTTCTAAAGAGCAATGAATACGATTTTTCTGACACACTTAATGTAATAGTTTATATGGATGCAATTATCATATTATCGGAAAATACGATGACCATTGGAAACACTTGGAAATAGTATTCAAAAAACTAGAAAAAGATAATCTAAAAATACAAATTGATGACGGAATTTTGCAAAAAAGAACTTCTCTTTTTAGGACATATTATCAGCGAGAGAGGAATAGAACCTAACCCAGAAAAAATATTAGCAGTCAAGAAATTTAAATTACCCAAAACAGAAAAAGAGATTAAAAGCTTTTTAGGACTTACAGGATTCTATAGAAAAATGATACCAAATTACGCCATAATCGCATCACCATTGACAAAATGCCTTGTAAAGGACAGAAAGACATCAACCCCGATTCGTATAAAGAAGTATTCGAAAAATTAAAATCATTAATATGCAATAGCCCTATTTTACAAATCCCAGACTTCAACGACGATTTTTACTTAACAACCGACGCGAGTAATTATGCTGTTGGCGCAGTTTTAGCACAGAAAAAGGATAATAAAGAATTACCCATACGTTTTGCTATATATTACTACTATTTACAATTATTATTGTATATTTGTCTAGGCCTATTTATTGTAAGATTGAAAATATTGTCTGATTAGACTAAAATAAGTATGCTGTGTGACTAGCAGTCCAATGAATTTGGGCAGGACAACTTGGTATTTTTAATAAAGTTTTTCCTCCTTCCCCAAGGAGAGTTTTACTCTTTAATAAATGATAAATAGCAAATGTGGCTAACTGTTGCCTGTTGTTAGTCAGATAGTCAATTTTGAACCTCCACTGCTACCACTTAGAAAATACAACATAAATGACATAGCGAATATGGCGATAAGCAAAGAAAAACACAACTCTATTAGAGAGCCAGGAGAACAATGGACAATTTTTTAACCAAATCATATGTAAAAAAAAAAACCTTCAGAAATGTTAACTTATTTGAAGGCACCGTTTAGGAAGAATACAATGTCCCAGAATCAAATGATAAAAGAAGTATGAAGGTGAAAACTCGTAGAAAAATTCTGCCAAGATTTTGTTTTTATGCAAGGAGAGTTTTACTCTTTAATTAATGATAAATAGTAAATGTGGCTCACTGTTGTCTGTGTTAGTCAGTAAAAACCTCCTACCAAAATAAAAGAGGAGGTAGGAAGCATTATTCTTCTCCATGACAAAACACCAGACCATGATCTTTACAGGAGTTAAATTGGAAGAATTTGAATGGAAAGCCCTCAAACATCCTATTTATACTTAGGACATCTTCCCTCTCCTGTAACTATTTTTTCTTTGTGCTTAAAGCATGGCTGCATTGGTTAAAAGACTAATTCAAAAAAATTTTCCATTCCAAAAATCCAATTATTCGATTTAGCAGACTAATGCGCAAGAACTATAAATTGTGCTAAAAAAGATTTTAAACCACTCATCAAAGATTCAGAGATTTTGACATGTTTTTGAACATATATCCAGAGAATCTGCAGCCATGCCTCACACCAGATTTCAGATCAACATGCAGCTCTTTGAAGGATTATTTGTTATATCATTTCCATCCAAGGTTAAGAATGATATGACTCATCGAAAACTGCATGAACAAACATAAACAGTGGCGTATTCGTCTCTGTGATCAACTGATTTTGAATTTGTAAACTTACATTGCAACGGACAATTGACATTGTGCTCTGGAGGAAACAATTTGTATCACGAGGATGTAATTTGTAATCTGGCATTTTTGGTTAGATAACTAAATTTGTTTCATATTATGTAACACATGTTGTTATTGTTATAATAACACACAACTCGTACTTTCTAAATTTATTTATTAAATCCAGTTCTTTTACAAATATGAGGACATAGAATGGAAATAAAAAAGAAAATATGAATAAGAAAATAGAAGTCTTAATGAGTGGGAGGATCCCTTTTTTATTGACAATAACAGAAAAGCATTATGTGTTATTTGTAATCCTACAGTCAAAAATTATAAAGCTAGCAATTTATGTTGACATTATGAAACAAATTATCCTGTTTTATAATTAGTATCCACCAAATTCAAAATTAAGATCAGATAAACTTGCTTCTTAAAAATAAAATTTAAATAAACAGTCAATTTTGATGATCTTTAGCAATCAAGCTAATGATGTGGCCGAAGACATCTTTTTTATTACCTGGAATATTACTCATGCAAAACACCCATATGGAGAGGGACAGTTTATTAAAAAAACTTGGAAGATGTACTTAAAGTTTTAGATCCAAATAATGCAGCATTGCACTAAGTTATTTCACAAATTCCTATCTCGAGACACACAACCGAATGACATACAAATGATTTGAAGAACTGTATTGCATTCAGCTTAGCCCTAGATGAATCAACAGATATCGCAGATCTTCCGCAATTGGCAGTTTGCATACATTTTGTTTCAACTGACTTTGTTGTTAAAGAAGAATTATTAGATTTAGTAGCACTTCAATAGTCAACCCACGGTGTCGATATTAAAAATGTATTAGATTCCATAATGAAAACTTTTGATGGGCCTCTTAATAAACTTGTAAGCATTGAAACTGATGGAGCTCCGGCAATACTGGGTAAAAAATCAGTCTTATTGGGCTTTTAAGAGATGATTCTCAAATTCCACAATTCATAACGATTCACAGCATAATTCGCCAAGAACATCTCGTTACAAAATATTTAAAATATCCTGATGTTATGAAAACAGTGTTACACATTGTAAATTACATTTGCACCAAAGCAAAAAATCATTCACAATTCAAAAATTTCCTTGAAGAATTAAAGGGGGAAGAACTTCCAAATGACATTAATTTCTTTTGCATTGTTAGATGGTTAACATATTAAATCGTTTTATAGAATTGTTTGATCCAATACTGCATTTCTAAAAGCAAAGGAAATAACCTATTCAGAATTAGATGAAGACGAGTGGTTACAAGAATTAATGTTTTTGACGGATGTCACGGAACATTTGCAAACACGGAATTTACAATTGCAGGGGAAAGATAAAATAATATCTGACCTCTCACAGTGTATGTTTAGTTTTCAATTAAATTAAAACTTTTACAAAAAGACATTATAAATAAAACAGTTTGTCATTTTCTTTGAATTAAAAAAAATTAGTTCCAATATTAAACATGAAAAACTCAATGGATATATAAAAAAGCTACAAGGAATATTGACGAAATTCCAAGACTTGAAATATTTTAAATCGTCTATTGATTTTTTTCTGAATCCATTTGAAATTAACATAATTTAAGAAGAGTTTTCCATTTCCAATATAATCATGACTCAAAAAACATCTGGAGAATTAGAATTAATAGAGATGCATGAAAATGAAGCTTTACAATTAAAATATAAGTCGATGTCGATTACTGAATTTTGGAAATTTGTACCAGAATTAAAAAAGGCTGCTTGTCGAATTACTTCAATTTTCGGAACAATGTGCTTGTGAGATCATTTTATTCCACTTGAAAATTTGTCAAATCCAAGTACCGATCAGCATTAACTAACCAACATCTTAAAGAATTACTGAGAAATGCTGTCGCCTAATTTTAAAGAATTATCAAGAGAAGTAAAATAAATGTGCTTAATTTTTAATATTTAAATTCAATACACATATTTTGTACTTTTATTTATGTTTTCAATACATATAATCTGTACAAAAAAAATTTTTTAATACCTTTTAAATACATATTTAATTGCGGCTCGCAAACAATTCAAATTTGGAAAAATGGCTTGGACTATCAAGGAGCTTGGCCACACCTGTTATAGACAATTAGAACTTTATAGTCGACTTTTAATAGCTCAAATTCTCAAAAAAATTCTCCTCTTAAGTACTCTAGATTTTTTAATAAATGATTATACTTTTTTTTTACACAATTTTTCAAAATATTTAAATCTTTCATCTCAAGATAAAAATCAATAATCATTTTTGTTCAGACCCTAGATCTTTTTCTCAAGTATTAAAAAAATCATGTATATTATATTTTTAGGTATCATAAACAACAAAAGTTAGAGCCACAATGTAAATGTTGAGTACAAATGTACATTTTAGAATGAATGAACATGTTAATAAGAAATTCAAAAGTTCAGAAGTCATCTTTGAAATCTGGAAAAAATATGTTTGTTTTTTAAAATGTGTTCAACTGAAATCATTTCTATTTATATATTTTACTCCCTGATGAATTAATTGATTAAAACTCAGCACCAACAGTGTAATACAAAAAAGAAATATTAAGTACCATTACTTTTTCTTAGTCTAAATAAATAAAAGGAAAACTAAATATCTTTACAATAATAATAATGACAGAAATATTAGACAAAAGTAATTCAATAACAGAGCACATAAAACTACAACTGGCAATGAACAATTAAAAAGTATTTTTTCATTACCATTTGAAAATATAAAAAAAAAAAAATATTGTATAAAAAAGAAATGATACAATCACAAAACAGTAACTCAAACAAACCTAAATGTAAAATCCTAACAAAATAAAAAATATATTGTTCATAATTAAGGTTACTTCAAGTACTTAGAAATATACTGAACATTAATATCTGAATTAAACCAATAGAGGTTTAGTCAATTACAAAATTAAAATACAAAAAGGAAATATCATCAAAATGGTTATACTTCAAGAAGCTATAACAGAATTATTTAAAACATACCTCAGAATATGAAACTGTCAAGTTAAAAAATATATATTATCGACGTTTGGAGCAGTTTTTCTGACGGAGTCGTTTCATAAATGAAACACTACATTTATTACTCAAACCAATATCAGAGAGTTTCTTGTTATCATCATCAAGCTTAGTGTGTGCAGAAACGAGAAAATTATTTCTCCAAACATATTTCCAGGAGATATGTGAGGAAAATCCTGATCTCTTTAACCGAAGTGTAGTGTAACGCCTTATTGCACGTTTTAGGTCCAGAACAGTTGCTTTTAATGGAACCTAAAATCATGTATATCATATTAAAAGGTAATGTAAAATAAACAAGAAAGGTATCAGTTGAAAATATAATAAAAATGATCATTGGTATAATGATTTTGGGGGAGATTTAATAATAGTGAAAGAAATAATGTAAAAACCAATTGAATTCAATAAACCACACATGCAACAAAAATTGCCTTAAATTTTTCATATTCTAGTAGCATGAAAGAATAAAACCAAGAAAATAATTTAGAAAATATGTTAGTGTATGACTTGTATTTAGACTGATAATAAAAGGGGTAAAGATTTGACTGGCTTAATATCTAAGAGTGCAGTATAAGTGGCATTACAACAAGTGTCCTCTTTAATTATCAAAGAAGTATACTTACAACAATAGGCCAAACATCAGCATTTTCTTTGTGAAGAAATATTGTCATTGACTGTCCATGTTCTAATGCAAGTTGATTTGTAACTTCTTCCAGGGTAACATCTTTTGGTAGGTCATGAAGAAGAGTATCATTTTCAATAAGATCCGCAATAGTTTTCTTGGTTATTTCCAGAAGCTCATCCCTAGAGAAAGAATGTTCAACATTTTCATCCTCATTCATTGTTTGTTAAAACCGCCAAAACAATTCTAAAATTGAATTAGCACCGTTTATGAGTGTAAAATCAACAAGGATCTAAACATTAACAGACAGATATCTTTTGATTTATTAAAGAGTTAAGAGCAATTTTCATAATGCTGTGTGTAACCTCCCTCTTTCTGAAATCGGTGACGAATATGTCTTAGATAAGATATATAATTATACCTTATCAGCAGGGTCGCCTCGTAAGCCATAATAAAATGTATTCTTCAGACGGAATTCATCTATTGGAGGCACATCTAACTCTTTTTGAAAGCCCCTAATACTGCACTAATCTGTGTTAATGTTCCAGACAAGAACACCAACAGGACGTACACAATACTCGCTTCTCGCCGTAGTAAGAAACAGCTTTAAAAACTCTCTTTCATTAGTAAATTGTAAATATGAATGTTTTAAATTAAAATTATTAATACTATCGACTTTGGAATCACAAATACACACTAGACTATATACAAATAGTCTTAGTTTCAGCACCATAAGAACTTTTGTTCTTCTTTTTGTACAGAGCCTACAAAGGTGGCAAACAATAGGCTTGATTCAAGAGATAGTCGGGAAATAGACATAGTTGGGCAAAAGTTAGCTATAACTAATAACTAAAAACTAAAGCCATGGGTGTAGGCAGAGGGGAGCAGGGCGACTCCCTCTTAGATTTTTGGGACTCAAGGAAAAAAATAAAGAAAACAGTGAACTTATTTGATAGATGATTTCTTTCTGTAAACATGCTATAATTAGTTAGGTGACATTGTTGATTTGACATCTGAAGGCGCTGTTTAAATATTGCTCGATTAAACTATCTTAAGTATCCTTTTTCCGTTTTAAGAAAATATTTCAAAAGTGATACAGAACCTTCGCTTCCAAGGGGTGTTTGTGGGGCGTGTCCGGCCGGAAAGGAAGACTTTTTATTGTGTTATGATCTCCGGAACTAAGCAAGAAAGACAATGAAGAACGAGGCAACAGCGATCATCTCAACAGACTGCACGGAAACGTTTGATTCAGTGCCCCATAGTTTTCTATGTAGAACACAACAGGACAACGAATTCCCGGAATAGCTATACAGTCTATTGAGATCACTCCTGCAGCACCGTTCATTAAAGTTTCGAGTCGGCGAAGTGGTTTCCGGAGAAGTCCCATTTACCTGTGGCGTTCCCCAGGGGTCTGTGCTATCTCTAATACTTTTCTCAGTTTATAAGTCTGAAACTGTTGGAGCCAAGGCTAGTGTCTTGTATACTTGTACAAGGCTACTGTAGCTACTTATGCCGACGATGCAGCCATCTACAGTAGTTAAATAAATGCAGAGACAGCTCTACGGCAGGCAGAGAAGGCTTGTATGGAAATAAACAAGAAACTGGGATGGCTGAATATTACAGTTAATCCCAAGAAGACCGACTGTATTATTTTCTCCTTCCAGAAGAACAAGCGTCTTCTCCCTAAAGCCTATAAGGTGGCAGGGTACGAGAATAGACCAGGAGGCAGCATAGTATATCTGAGTGTCACCCTTGACAGACACCTGACGCTAGCTCACCACTGCAATGAGAAGATTGAGCTGGTCAGCACCAAGTTTTACAGGCTTAATCACCTGCTAACTTCTCCTAATCTTTCTCTTCACCTCAAATTAATGATCTACAAAAGTGTCCTGAGACCAGCCCTGCTCTACGGAGCACATATGCTGACCAACATAGCACCGTCAACGGCCAAGAGGCTCCAGCAGTTTCAGAGAGGTATACTGAGAGGTATAGTGAGACATACTTCACTTTGTAGCAGGCAGCGAGCTCGGAGAGCCTCTGCAACCCGCCAGAGCGCAACACCTCGAGCCTCAACGAAGCTCTCAAATTTACATATGACTTCATTTTGTAAAAAGATATTGTTATTTTTATATATTAATAATTTCTTTAACATAACACTTAATGATGTCGATAAAATGATTAATAAACAATACCAAAACAATGCACGAACCTATCTCAAGCAGACATGTACAGAACGCTTCTCGATCACAGCCACATAGACTAGGCCTATAATTAAGGGGCTCTAAATCCCCTCTTCGATCTTTGATCCAAAGCCTTTCCCAGGTCTAGTCATAGCAATGGTGGCGTACACTCTACTTGAGATAGAAAGGTTCATTGCCAATCGTATTCTCACAAGAGTTGGTTTTTTGTATGCACACCCAAGATGATGACCTATCTCCTCTCCTTCTCTCCAGCAATCTTAATCCGTCCGCTTCATCTCGGCAACCAGTGTATTTGATCCCGTCTCTCCACAGCTCTAGTCCGTCCGCTTCATCTCGGCAACTAGAGCTGCTACCTCTCCTTATCAGCTTACTAGTCCGTCCGCTTTATCTCGGCAACTAGTAAGCTGGCTCCTATCTTAACAGTTTTAGTCCGTCCGCTTCATTCTCGGCTACTAGAACTGTTACTCTACCTCAGACTCTCTCTTACCTAGACCTCCTCTACCAAAGTCAGTGTCCAGGGCTCATCCTCTGGCATGGGCGTTCCTTTCTTTCTAGCCTATTATTGAATACGTCTTGTCGAGGGCTTTCTGTAAAGTGGATATCAGGCTGGAGAGCCGCCTAATACATACCTCGACAACTTCAAAGAGGAAAGACGGACCACATACATACGACATTCAAACTACTGACAATGACAGAATTTATATCGAGGAGACACATCAAATTTTTTGACAGCCTTCAGTACTGTACGTATCCACTATTTAGGACACTGACACCGACTGGACGTCCACAAAGGTAGCAGACACACACAGACAGACTCAGACTCGACTGAGTACAAGTGTATAAATTATTTGAATCAACGTACATGGTGAGTCCCATCACCAACAAACAGACAAAAAATACAGACTACCCCTTACCAACAAATCAAATTTCCTCAGCTCCCTCTTAAAATGCATTACCAAAATGCAGAAAAAGAGGCTACCTTCAACCCCCTTTTAATCATGACTTCATTCTCACGCACCCATAGGGCTTAGAAGAAAAAAAAAATAAAGGAGGTAAGAAAAAAAACTACACGCGTCTTTTGAGTGTTTTAGGAGACGGAAAAAATAAAAATGCTTACGATTTAAAAACACGTATCGATTTATTTTAACTTTTCTGATTTATAATATATTAAGGTCCTCTTATATGTTTCTTAATTCGTGGAAAACGAAAATGTTGTGGATTTTAGTATCGCATATAGATTTCTTTTAACTTTTCAGATTTCAAATACATTAGGGTCCTCTTGTGTGTTTCTTAAGACGCAGAATACGAAAATGTTATCGATTTTAAGATCTATATCGATTTATTTGAACTTTTCTGAGATCTTATATATAAGGGTCCATTTTTATGTTTTGGGATATGTAGAATATGAAAATGCTATCGATTTTAAGATTGCGTATCGATTTATTTTAACTTTTCGGATTACTAAAATGATAAGGTCCATTTATATGTTTTGGGATATGCAATATGAAAATGTCATCGATTTTAAGATGACGTATCGATTTATTTTATCTTTTCTGGTTGCAACATACTAAGGCCCCTTTATATGTTTTAAGAGGTGCTATTCATTTAAAAATCGCGCATCGATTTATTTCAACTTTTCTTTGGGTTCCTTCTTATTATTTGAAAACATCGATGTCGATGTCGCATCCCTAAGAGGTTAGCATCCACCATCTAACAACCAATGTAGCTGAAATCATTAGTGATAGCTAACAGTCAATAACTAAATTAGTTTCATTTTTTGCGGAACTAATTCTGAGAACTATTTAGCTATTAGCTTTTGCCTTAGTTAAATAAATATTAACTAGATAATGCCGTACGTAATAACTGTAACTGTTTGATTGTACTGTCGCACTAGCTCAGACGTGATAGTTGATAGTACAAATAATGACAGTGTAGGAACTGTCTTGTTAACTATCACATATATATTCCTTAACAGCGAAATATTGCACACTTTCCGTTACTGTGGCAAAAGTGTTAGCCATTACCATCATGTAACTATTCACACATTTATAGTTATGTCACACGGAGTCTGGCGTGATCATTAATAGTACAAGTAATGTTAGTTGACTAAAAGTCGCATCAACAGCCATATGTGTACGCCTTGACTGTGACCTGTCACAACATATCAACCTTACCAAATGTAACGATGATAGCCAGAAAAACATTGTTCCTAAATATTGGCCTAAAAACTTAAAATTGTATCAGCCCCCAAAAAAACCTACCTCGGGCTCCAAAAATGAATTAACTCCGGGCTTCAAAAATGAATTAACTCCGGGTTTCCAAAATAACCCACAATACCGTATTCCCATCTATATCGGCCATATTGCCTTTTCTCAGTCCTCTCAGAATGCATTAATCAAAATGCAAAGGCATTAAAAGAGATTGGTTCCACCAATTCTCACTTCCTCCTGATAAAAAAACCTAACACACGTTTAGAAATACAAAAATAAATTCTTTAACCTTAT
>NW_027116544.1:505441-513918 GCF_000696795.3 Halyomorpha halys | reverse complement strand
AACTATTTACCTACTTATACAGTGGAAAAGTCTGCCAATTACATAAGTCAGCATAGCTATATAGCTTACCCTGTATTTTTCTCATTTTTTGAACCTTCGTTTTCTTTTTTGGAAAATAGTACCTTTTCTGCCCCTTTCTATAATTACGATCGTAATTTCTTATATTTCAAAGTTCGTCGTCTGAGAATAAAACGTACGGGACAAATCATTTTTGAAATACAGATGTTCCAAGGAAAATACGTTTAGGCATGCGTAAGCAAAAATAGTAGACAATCTGATGGAATTGATACTAGACTCCTTTTACACTTAGCCCCAACTTTTCTCTGAATTTGGGTAATATTCGACGAGCCGTTTTAGAAATTTATGTGCCAAATAAAATATGTTTACGCATGCGCTATCTAAAGCTGATAAAATCAGTATATTAAGACAACTTGGAACCAACGTTGCGCTGTATGACAATTCTATCAAATTCGGTTTAACGGTTCGATCAAATATGCCAAATCACAAATTTTTCCATAAAAAGATAAACTCGGAAACAAATTGTTTTTTGATGTCTAAAACGTAAAATGTGAGTGAAATTTTTGGTTCTGCTGACATAATTTTTTTTTTAATTCTTGCATGTATGTAAAGCTTCCACACCTTCGGTAATGAGAAATCAAAACTACTTCATTAGTTTTGATTTTTTGTAAAATAATAAATGAAATAATGATATTAATTTTAATGTTTTAAAACGGGGTAAAATTAGCTATTTTGATTCTTAAATTCTTACTGGAACATTTATAAAAGTTTTTCAAATAAGTGAGAGGTTTCAAAACTGACAGAGAAGCCAACGGATCGAGACTATTCAAATTGGGTTATTTAAGATTTTGACACGAACATCAGTACCCAAGTACGTTCGCATGGTATGCAAGTTGGATCCTAGCTATTAAAGCCCAAGAATGAACCATTTATGAGATAGCGCATGAATTAGGAACTGGTCAAATATCATTCAATGCCGACAACATGGCTTAAATTATTCAGCCAAATAGCGTTAATGTTTTGAAACTAGTCGAGTTCAAGATCCTGAAAATGACTGCATTTAATTTTTTTAGTCAGTCCATCTGTGCTTATATAAAAAGATTTTGAGCTAAAGACAACCAATTCATAGGTTTTATTGTTCTAATTGCACAGTGATATTTCTAGAATGTTGAGAAAAATTTGAGCTCAAAATATTGAAAAAAAATATATTTAGTCTGCTTGTCTCTGAATATATAACTTTTTTTGAGCGAACGGTTCAACAGATTTCCAATTTTGTGATTATTCAGGCCTACGGGTTCCCACCAAAAATTCATATCCCGCCTAAAACATGTTCATGTACGGCTTAACTATGAAATCTCAGCGGGTACAATTAAGGTGTCGGGATTGTCTAGTCTTAGGCGGTTCTCCAGCCTGATATCCACTTTACAGAAGGTCCTCGACAAGGCGTATTCAATAATAGGTAAGAAAGGAACGGCCGTGCCAGGGGATGAGCACTGGACAATGACGCAGGTAGAGGAGGTCTAGGTAAGAGAGAGTCTGAGGTAGAGTAACAGTTCTAGTTGCCGAGATGATGCGGACGGACTAGAGCTGTGGAGAGACGGGATCAAATACACTAGTTGCCGAGATGAAACGGACGGACCAGTGGAGCTGCTAAGGATTAGATTACAATCTTAGTTGCCGAGATGAAGCAGACGGATTAAGATTGCTGGAGAGATAGGCCATCGTATAGGGTGTGCGTACAATAAAACAACTCTCGTGAGAATACGATTGGCAATGAACCTTTCTATCTCAAGCAGAGTGTACGCCACCAGTGCTATGACTAGGCCTAGATAAAAATGTGTATCAAAGATCGAAGAGGGGATTTAGAGCCCCTTATATATATGACTAGTCCATGTGGCTGTGACCGAGAAGCGGTCGGTACATGTCTACTTGAGATAGTTTCGTGCATTGTTTTGGTATCGTTTATTAATCATTTTATCGATATTGTCAAGTGTAATGGACAGAGATTATTAATATAAAAATTACAATTTGTCTTTTACAAGATGAAGTAATTTGTAAATTTGGTGAGTTGTGGCTAAACCTCATGCTCCTTCTCGCTACAAAAGGTTAATATAAGTTTATGGCTAACTGAATCGTAACTATAAAACTGAAGTAATGTTTTCCAGTGGGGCAACATAATTACCTATAAGGTTCAACTATTATCTAAAGCTAGTCGTTAACCTAATATTTCTAGTGGTGAAAGAGTTAGTGATGATTTCCGGGATATGCTAAACACCTATACCTAGCTAAAGCCTGATATAACTTAAGAACATCATTCCACAACCCAGAATGGTCCCTCCCCATTCCTTATTAGCCCCTAACTATTAAGTCAATTAATGTAAGAACCGCCTACAGCGGACCAAGTAGATTACATCTTATAATGCCGTAAGGCAAAGCAAGAAAAATTGTAAATTGCATTATGTATTGTTTCTTAGTTGGTAAGTTGTATATATAATTGTAAATGTTTTAATAAATAAATAATGTAGGAGGTAGGAAAAAAAAGAACATCATTCACCATCTAGATTCAGCTTCATCCATAAATCCTCCAATAGAAAAAAATGACAGTAGCCCAGAGACTTAAAATCTGACTGTTGAAGTCTTGACAGTTACTAGCTTCTCTGCTCATGACTTCAGACACCAATTCCTTAAGGTGCTAATAATCGGCCTAGAGCAGATAATAAATCAAGAGCTGCCGAGGCGGTTGTAGCTGAGGGATTTGAGGCGTGACCTTTGCAACTTCATGTCTGCAACAGCGACAGCTCAATCCAGGCCTAGGCGGGTTAACTTTTATTTCGTACTTCTAAGATAACCCTTCTGTATGTCAGAAATTACCAGGTTGGGGGAAACAAAAACTAATGATTTGAACTATTTAGAAATACTACAAATTTTTTAACTTGGGCCATCCGTAGGTTAATGTTTAGGCGCAGTCTTACCAATGTGAGATCTGCTGGTGGTGTCGGTTCGAATTTGGCCAGGGTCATTGACTTTTTTCACTGAGTGGCTGTCCCACAAAATGAAAAACTTGACCTCCAACCACGTTAGTTAGTATAGGACTCCAATGGGAGTCTTGGCAAAAAAAAAAAAATAAACTTACCTTTAACTTCAGCCATGTTTTTGTTCTCTGACTTTATAATACTTCTTTTCACAAAAATCTCTTCATTTGCTTGTATACTACAATGAAGAATTTAACAGAGGGTGAAATTTGAATTATTAATTAGTTTTAAGAGAAATGAGTTAGCGGTTAACTATTTTTATTTTATTGTATCTTTATCAGTACACAAGTTATGATGGAGGGCGATCTAAAATTTGCCAAGATTTTTCCTACTTGGAAAACTGACCTTTCTAAATAGCATTGATGATATCTTTTTGAATAATGTTTAACCACAATTTTTGCAGTTTGAAGTAGGTTCTCAAATTTCCCAATTTTTTGTGATTACTGAGTAGCCCAAGACACTATGGTTTCTCCACAAGGATTCCCTGATCCTTATGTACTAACATGGTTGTGTTTATACATCTTTATATGTTGAAAAATTGGAGAAAGGAATGAAATTTTAACAATGATCATGTCTTCATAAAACATACATTGTTTCTAAATAAAATTATTTTATTAAAAATGACTTTCTTATTTTCCATCAAACTTAATGTTTCCAATTCAGTTTAGTACTAGTTAGTGTATAAACAGCTAAAAGATATTTTGAGACGGTTTCATTAGTAAAACTTAAAAATAAAAAAAATATATAAATAAAATATTGTTCTTAATTCTTGTAATTAACATTTAAATTTTAAAAAATACCAGAATGTGCCAATATTACACACAGATTTAAATGTTTTGTTGTATTTTGGTCTGTCTTCGATAAAAGACTTGACCTAAGAGTTTAGAAAAGTGAAAAATTTACCAGGGATATTAATAATAAAGTATAATACAAAGTACATTCTACACTTTTTTTTATTCTAAATAAAAAATATTATTTAATACTTAGCAAGTATTGATTATATTGTCAATGTTTATAAATTTTATTCCATAACAAAGACTTGAAAACTTTTATTTATTTATGATTATTTCCTCGTTATTTATTACCAGACATATCCTATCACTGTTAATGCATTTAAATTTTGTCAAATCAAGTCAATGAAATTTTAATTTGTAAAAATGTATCAATTGAAGTATTAAAGTCTACCTCAAGCTGTCTAACCAAGACTTCATAAAAGAATCTTCTCAAGAGAATTAAAGGCTCAGACATTTTTGAAAGAAAAAAAATATGCCATTCAAACATGTATGAGTTGCATTTTAACTGAAATTGTCTGTTCGCCAAAGAGAAGTTTTTTAAATGGGAATAGAATCTCAGATCACACATATATTATGGGTTATTCTCCAGTTTCGATACTATTTCAGTCATAGAGCCTTTTAAGAATTGATCAGTCATCTGAATGTGAATGATTTTATTTTTCAGCTATGATCCTCCTTAAGGCCAACATTTTATTCTAACTTTAAGCTTCTAATTAGTAATATAATAGTTGTTTTATCATTCTCTAGCTCTGTCACGAAGCAGATTCCGAGGCTTTAAAAGTCTATGGTAATAGTTTCTTTAGTAGTATAAATACCATTGCTGCAATCTTTTCAGCACTATCTCAAGTTACATGTTTTTCGATCATTACCCTAGCCCGTTCATAAAATGGCCTCCAACATACCCTCACAAAGGAAAGTTTTGTGCTAAAAAGTGATGAGGACACACTAGAATGAAGCAGAAAACACATGTTCTCCTTTGTTGCAGTATGTGAAAGAAAATGAAAAATGTTTGAGTATTCTTATTAGTGGTCACTTCCTAGTACTCAACAAAATCGAAACTGATAAGACTTCAATTTTGTATATTACATAGTTTCATATTATTTCAGGACCTCTTTAAGTACATCCTTATCTTTGTTTTTTTGAGAAACTCCTCTTGAGCATAAAGATTAAAAAAAAAAAATAGATTATATATAAAAAGAACTTTTTAAGTATTATTTTTTCCCCTTCAATTTGAACCTTTAATTTTTGATAGGAAAAAACTTTTTTGTATAAAGTTTATATTTATTCTGGCTATATAATAATGGCTTAAACAGTAAGCTTTTTAAAGGCTAAATACTAAGCAATAGGTAGGTTTTAATAGCACTTAGTAGTTCAGGGCTAAGATCCATATTAATCAAGTAGGTTATGTTAAACCTCTTAGAGCAAACAGGAATAATTAATCTTCATTGAAAAAGCTTCCAAGATGTATTCGCTTATTGAATTAAAACTTACTATTAAACATCATTTACATTTTATTGAGTAGACTGTAACTAACATAGCTTAAACAGTTATAATTAAAAAAAAAAGGATTGAAAATGATTGAGAAGAAGAAAATAATAATAGGATTGAAGTAATAAGACTTTATTCAAAGCCTAGAGCAAAATTTAAAAACTATTATGAGAATAATCTAATATTTTAGATGATATGTTGGTTTAAAAAAGCATGTGCCTTCGATTTTTCCTACTTCTTTTGGCCCGGACCAATGAGATGCCAAGGGTAAGGAATCAGTAATTAATAGGAAAAAAAGTATAATACTATCCATTACCTCGATGACACACTCTCCAACAAATAATTTAATTTAGTCAAATTCATTAAACTGTTTTTTTCTTCGCAAAACTTTTTTTTAATTTTTCTAAAAAAAATTATATTAAAAATTGACATTATTCAAGTCCTAGCTAGATTTGAATTTTATTGGTCTTTGTTAAAAAGAGCTTCAAGAAAATTGAATTTCTTAATATGTTGTTTTTAATCATATTAGTTTTGATTCACAACTTTATCAATTACGTCATTAATTTATTTTGAATTTTAAGTTGAAATTATACATGAGTAAATCTTAATCTTCTTGTTACTAGTATCCAATATCTATCTATATTTATTTTTACAGAAGTAGTATAGCTAAGAACTTGCACAGTTAAGGATTGTCTATGTAGGCTACTGCAGATAGGTAACCTTCTGTATATCCAACTGTGTCCAAACATCACTGAGGAAGTGAGTCCTCAATTAACAGTTGCCCTTTGATAAGGAGCCAGCAATGGACTATGACTCAATTCTCTCTCTCTCAAAAAAAGAAATTGTTTTCACTCTTACCTAGTTGCTAAATTATTGATATGATAATGCAAAATAATTCTTTTCCAAAATTTAATTAAAATGAAATGATACTATGCATTAATGTAATGAGCCAATTAAGCACACTATTCAGGATCCCAAAACTTCTGATCATTGATTTAATTGTGATTCTTTGTGGTCTACGTAAACTCACCTGAGAAATTGATCATGATGGAGATGTTAGAGGGTTGACGATGATGAATTATTATATTAGTCAAACAGAAGATAAGAGGATATTGGATGTCCTAACTTCTCCAAAAAATTAAATCCCCATGAATTATGCCTCCACAAGTTATCATGAAATCTATTTTAATTTAGTTTCCTACTTCACATCCAGATAAGTCGCCTTCCTTTTTGGTGTAGCCTGATATTATTCGGAAGCTTTTGTTTGGATTTATAGTAAAGTGAATGTGTTGCAAAGATCTCTTCATCTCATTCTTTGCCTTTTTAGGATATGGCATATAATCACAAATAATGAAAAAAAAAAAAGAAGGATAAAGCATTTTTTATTATGTATGTAAAGCATTGTGCTCTTACCTTAAAATGATGATAATGTGCATGACCTATGCTATAATGAGAGTCCACTATATTATGAGATTAATAAGAACATACTTACATGAGGTGGTAATGCGGATAGTTTTTCCTGATTGATAATTTAAATTCAGAAACTAGTACTTTAGATGATTTATTTTATAACTGTGTTATACAATATGAATACAAAATATGATAATTGCAGAAAATCAGTCCTGATTGTCTTGAAATCCAGAATATAACATTAGATGGTGTTTATTTCCTCCATTTATAATTAATGGATACTTCATAGTAATAATAATTTAATTGAGGATCATATGAACAAGGCAACTGTATTGTATTTTTACATAATGGACTAGCATATTTTTCATTTTCCTTTCCATTTTTTTTTTAAATAATAAATTATAATGTATATAACTCTTTTCATCTATCGTCCAAATTATTATTATTATTATTATTATTATCATTACAATAATATGGGAGAAGGAAAAGGAAACAAGGATCTTCTTATATAAACTCGAACTGAGATGGAAGTCTTACACAGATAAAAGGTGTTAAAAAATATTACATAAGAAAATTACAAACTATTATAAAACATATATTATAGAAAAAAGTAATATTTAAATATGGAACTTTAAAATTGTAACCTAGTGTGACTTTTATTATAAATCTTTGCATCATAATTTAGTAATATTAAAGACTACATAGCTACAAATGTAACGTGAGATAAAAGTCACCTACCTTAGGAAGTTAACTAAAAGAATGTACAGTCGATAAAATATTTCATGGTCAATTGTCAACTAATAGTTTGATCTAATATAATCCTTATATTGCACCGGTTAGAAGCTGCCGTAAAGCAAATATTTTAAAATAAATTTAATTTGTGGATTACTTAAAGGAACATTAATTTTTCTAATGTCTCGAGACTTCCCAATACAAAATGATCTCAATTGTTAACTGACTTTACATTAAAATACTTTTTCAATATTTACATAGATTACATTTGAAAAGTCACACATAAGAGTATCGTCATAAGAATGGTAGGGAATGAAATGAATACAATAGAAATATATTGAAATAATAATTCACATAATTTCTTTATTAACTACTTACTTGTCAGATCATATTGTTGGCACCCTTTTTATCTTAGCTTCACCAAGATATAAAAATGGTGCATAACAAGGTTTTATCAACAACAAGGAGAACATTAAAACAAAAATATATAAAATAATAAAAACAAAGGAGAAGGTAATATTATCAAATAGAATATATATTTATATATATATAAATTATCCTTGTCACTGATAATACTACATCTTACGCTATTCTCAACCCTAACAATTCAATATGGTACAATGTTATACATAATTATTAATAGGTGATACTTAAATAACAATAATTCATATTTTGTTTACTAAAAATATCACAAATTAGCCATAAAAATAATAAAATTCTGTATTTTTTTGTGTTATTTTTTTTTTACTTATTTAATTTTTTTTTGTTCATGAACAGAACACTGAGTCACATCAGCGAATAGTGACACCAGCCTACAAGAGTGATCTAGTCAGCTAAAAGAGGGAGGGAGGGAAGGATAGGAAGGGGGCAGGTTAGCGTGTATGCCTAACCTAGAGGGATTGCCGAAGGGTAGTCGATATAAGAGCTATGTACAACAGCTAAACATCAAGCTTGCAAAAAATTAAAAGAACACAAGGGAGTATATGAGATATAAATATATATA
>NW_027116544.1:504644-505171 GCF_000696795.3 Halyomorpha halys | reverse complement strand
TATTTTGTAATGTATATAAGTTAATATTTATATAGTCATATAAATAAAGTCGGGAGTTGTTAGGCCTTTTTGAGTATTGAGGTAACGAAGCGGGTTAAAAGCAAGCGCGACCTCACTCTTGATAGCTTGGCTCTCAGCCGCAACAAGATACAATAACAACAAACACAAAAACATTTCCAATTTACAAGTACGGCATCATTAAAAAAAATACAAAAATCAATATAAAATAACCTCTTTCTTCATCTAAAAACATAGTTGATAATTGTATCACAATCATTTTTTACTTGTTTACAACAAACTTCGTGTACCTGTGTGTAGTGATATTTACAACAATGTACAGGCCACTCACACACTCCTTTAATAATTTGATTCTTTGAATGCTGTACAGGAACATTATATTTTATTATTATTATTATTCTTCACATGTTTCGTTTCTCATATAATCTTTTCTTTGTAATCTTACAAAATGTGGCACTTAATGAGAGATTAAGAGAAATATCTATAGAGAGTATTATATTCATTATTTT
>NW_027116544.1:496011-504594 GCF_000696795.3 Halyomorpha halys | reverse complement strand
ATTTATATAGACAGACGAGCGAGATGAGATAACTTCACCAGGAAATTGGTAACTGGTGGTCAATCTCCCAACGCATCTGAAAGAAAAAAAATGTTTTCCACTTATAGTATACACTGCACCAAACGTAAAAAAATAAAATGCAATGACACAATTAGTTAAAGAAAGGAAAACATAAGATCCACTTATTTGTCATATTATTATATTTAAGGATAATCTTTAGAACTTCTTTGTTTACTAATTCAGAGCAATATTTCGGACTCATCTCCATTTTAGTCTGAGTACACCATCTTAATATCATTGTCGTACATCAACCTCTATTATCTGGGATTTTGTCAATATTTTAAGTTTTTTTTCATGTTGGATAAAAATAAATTGACAATATGAAACAAATTTTAAAGTAGTCATGAAATTCAAGATAATTAAAGGATATATAAATTAAGATGGAGGAAAAGAAAATGTATAGAATATTAAAACATTGTCCTGAATAAGTTAAAACAAAAGTTGAGAAGTTCACAGTTATCATTGAAACATAATATTATAAATTGATAAATACCATAAGTCAAAATTTAAATTGTGAAGAACGTAAGATTAACTATATTTTACTAGTGAAGCTTTTCTATTACTGTCTACCCAGAAATACATTTAAACTTGGAACTATCAGACATGGAGACATCCATGGTTTTTAGATGTGGTGGACAAACTTCAAATATGTCTAATAAAAAATTATAACTATTTTAATAATTTTTAAAGATAAAAAATTATTCTTAATAAAAACTTAGCTTGAAAATGTTATAAACAATCCATTTTGATAATTAAAAATTGTAGTAAAATTTCCTAGAAACCATATCATTATACTGTAATATATTTTTTAATGTCATAAACAGACCATCAAGCACTTCACAATTTACTTTTCTGAAAAATTTGTTCTAGGCATTTTCAACTATATATGAACAACAGTGATGATTCAATGATTCTGAATTTTTTTAAATGTGTTTCCTACTAAAAAAAAAGTGTTTAAATTGGAAAAAAAAATCAATAAGACTTATTGAATATGACGCGATATTTCAGACCATTCTAAATTTTATAAGTTCAAAATTCTTGAACTGTTTTCCTTAAGATAACCTGACGAATTTTCACAGAATCCTTTTTGTTATTGAAGAAAAGAAAGATAATATTTTTGTGATCAAATCATGATAATTGTAGAAAAACGTAAGTTTAATTTTTAGAAAATTGCTACTAATATGAATGGTACCATATTCATACACCAAAGAGTTATGCTGTCTTTCAACCTTGATTTTGGACTTTTATTTTGAGGGTTTAAAAAATTGTTTGGATTCACATAAAAAGATCTTGACACTAAAGCAATGCAAATATTGTTAAATGTACTAATAAGTGACAATAAAAAAGGTATTGAACCAATATAATAATGTTTCAAATAAAATACTAAATAATTAAATTTTTGTAGGTGAAAAGTTTGACTTTATGCTTCTTATCAAGCGGTTATTATTAGATATTAATTCAAACACTATGAGAATGAATCTTCAGAAAATTCACCTGAGATGCTAATGGATAATCTTTTGTTTATATAAATCAGGACTAAGTTGCTAACCAATGTAAATTTATATTTCATATTATATCTGAGAAATAGATATATTTCAGTAGATATATTGAAAACTTAAAAATATCAATCATGTACTTATTATTTTTTTTTCTATTGTAGGGTGGAATCTCAAAGTAACAAATCTCAATAAATTCCTAGATGTAACAATTTTTTTCAAATCCCCTCAAAGTAGCCTTAAGGTGGCCACTGACAATCACTTCACCCCACACCAAGTATCACAGGTAATGATGAAGTAACAAAAACCACCCTCTTCCCCCCCAAAAAATATTGGTCCATTTGTGAAACTTTGTAAAAAGATTTCCTTTATCCTGGTAATGAAGGATCAAAAAGGCACATAACTATCCCTGTGGTGAAACAAAATCTTTTAAGGGTGGGTAAGGGAACAAATGTGGATTTTTTAATGATATTATTATTTTGGAACAAGTGATCCATGTTCCTTGAGTATTTTTTTAAATGGAAACAAAAACAAGACGAGACGAAATAACCACCCTGAAAACAGTTATACTTTACACAGGGAGTGGCATAACCCTACTCTCCTTCAAAGCAAAAGTGAAGTCTGAAAGACTTACAAGTTGAGCCAAAGTAATTGCAGTTAGCAACACTTGTTCAGTTATTTAGTAATGAACTCTCCTCACTTTAGCAAGAATAGGTTGGTAACCTGCAAGATAGCTCATCTTTTCTACCCTTGTTGGAGTACTTAAGGATGCTAAACCAAATAAACAAGCAATTACAAATCTTAAGCCTTCCAAAACTCAATCATTTTACATAAAATTATTTTTCAATACCCTTTGAGTTCATCACACCGAGATGCCACTGTAAAACTAAGGAATATTACATACATTATAGAATTATTATGTATGAAATATAGATGTGGTTTCAAAAGTTTAAACAAGTCAAAGTAATTGGACAGCACTCTTAAAAATTATTGTTTTTATTTATATACAATAATGTTCAGAAAAACTCAACTGTTGATTTGACTATTAAATTTGATAAACACGCACAGAAAAAATATTGTTTTAATTTTTGGTGATAAATTAATTGTTTTCCAAGCATTATCCATGAAAGCTCTCATCATCTCAAAACTAATATTTTCTTGGTTGGCTAATCAATTTTTAAAAACGACTCATGAATAAATTTCAAATAAAAATAAGTCCTTGCTTCTAATTGACGTTTTACTTTAACATTTATGTGATAAATTTTTTTTATTTTGAATAGCAATCATTAAAGCACATGAATAAATTTCAAATGAAAGTAAGTCCTTGCTTCAAATGGACATTTTACAATAACATTTAGATGAGAATTTTTTTTTTTTCAAATAGCAATCATTAAAGCACATGGCGTAAGTAAAGCCTACTACTACAGGCTGAAGCTAACAGAAAGCTAGAAAGAGGAAATGGAATATAACATTGATGAGATGGCATAGCATGATAGTAAGAACATGAATGAAGTGCATTAAAAATGAAACAAGAGAGTATCCAATCAGCTTTGAACAGGAAAGGTATAGAACTGACCACATTTTTCATTGAGATAGATGTCAGAAAGTTAACATGAATGGTCGTAACCTTATTTGTTGCTGGACAAAGGGAAAACATTGGTAATGCATGAGATTTAGAATTTAAAAATGGCAACCATTCGGTCTTCTTCTGCCTAGCTCTAAGGGTTGCAGTTCATATGATAAGATTAAGGTTAGAGGAACTATATTTAATTATCTAACCTTACATTTGGATGTGATGAATAATATAATTGGCAGATAATAAAGATACTGCAAATATGTAAAATATTTTATATATCTAATGAAGTGTTATCAATTTGAAGTAAAGTCTGTCAATGTTGTAGACACAACAAAATTAGCAATTCATAACCACTTTCAAATAATGAGATATTGCAAATTGTTCTTAGATTCAAACATCTCTTTAAGAGTGATGAAGTGTCCATCCATTGAATGGTAATGACACCTCAGGGAATCAAATTATAGTAATGTAATCCTCACAGTGGAGGTTATCATGCCTATGAGAGAGGAAGATCATCTCAAAACTACTCCATCCAGTAAGGATTAGAGATATCCAAAAAGTAAACAATCTTAGCTGAAAGAGCTTCTAGTGTACCATTACATATAATTATTTATCATCTTTTGGCTTCACCATAAAACTCCAGGCATTGATCCCTAGAAGCTCACAAAAGTTTGCTGGAATCAGTGAAGAAGCAAGGAATGCTGTTTTGAAGGCTTGAAGATCCTGGGACCAAGTTGGAAATTAAGGTTCCAGCCACTAAATACATTTTGTTGCTTTCCACCACAAAAAATGAAAGGATATGTAAGCTGAGCCCTGGATATTGAATGACAACATCAACAAACACAAGCTCATGATTTCATCACGGTGTATGAATAATTGACCTGAATATTTTACTTCTTTCGTGGACATTTAATGTAAAAGTCTTGAAGCTTATTTTGAATAAATTATAGACAAGTTTTTGAATACCTTTTTTGTTAATAAAAAAAAGTAATGATATTTAAACATAAACTACAAAATAAAGTTGTAAGATATAAATCAAGGTTTTGTAGGAATAAAAAAGTATGCGAAAGAAAAGCTTAATTTTTAACAAAGCAAGTTAGTACATCTCTAAGCTAAAAATGTTTCTACGAATTAGGCAGAATAAATTTATAAGCAAAAATTATTTTTAACTATAAAATCTTACTTATAATATTTCTTTTTTCTTTAGTTGTAATTAGAATCTGGGAACACCTGGAGGATGACCAGTAACTGTAAAAGATATGAAATCATCATAAGGTTTAGAAATATAGTCTACAAACAGTAACAGCAATTACTTTAAGTACTTTAAAGTAAAACCAAGTTTAGAATCACACTAGTTCATTTAAAAAATACTACTAAATGCTGCAAAAAATAAAAGGGTCACATTCCATTAAAAAAAAAATTAAAGTAAGGCAAATATAAATATATTAGAAGCAACGCAAATTAAAAAACTACGCTAGTTAGTGAGAGGCTGAATGATCGGACAAAAATTAGACGATTCAGATGAAAATTGAGTTAGTGAAGGTAATAAACGCGCAGTGTTAGTTTGCTTTGCTTCTACAATGCTATATACTGAGTGAGTACCTGAGAAAGAGATGTGGTTGCCCAAGCGGAGAGGCAAGCATTAACCATTGGTATTTGTGCAATACAGTGAAGCTAGAGCATAGGTCGGGGAGGTCATGCGAGAGAGAACAGCAATTTCCCAGCCAGGCTCACTTACTTGGACCAGAGTCACATTTGTTGCCAGGTTGTGTGTATATTGTTTCAAGGCGATATGTATAATAAATAAATATATAATAATATAATAAGCCACAGAATATCAAGATAAAGAAATGAGACTACAAAACTCTGCATATTTGTACATTTTTGTGTTTTATCAAGATGGAGTAATTGATTTGGATTTACTTTTTTAAAAAAGCTTTATTTCAATATGATTAAGGAGTGGGGTAGTGGGAGAGAAAGAAGAGAAAGAGAGAGAAATAAATAAAGCAATTCGATTAATTAAAACCATTCATGCATTTTACTTTGTAGCATTATTATTACATAATACTGTACTTGACAAAAGATTACAAGCAAGTTTTTTGTTGGTATTTAATGGATAAAAGCAAGGTGCCTCTCTCTAACAGTCATGCTCACATGACTAGAAACAGCCCTTGACCTCGCTTTTTTCTCCTAACGACGAAATATCATTATAAAAGCGTTTTACGCCTACATTTTAATAGTATAAATATTTTATTCTATATCTGCTAGGCAGGTATATTAATTATTGACTAAAATTACAAATCAATTATAAATACACTGGGTAATTTAAGAACGACATTTATAACCGTTCTTCTAAAAAAAAAAAAAATAATAATAAAAGACAATACAATAAATTGCTAAAAATCTATATATGTTTAAAACACACATTTAAAATGAAATAATTATTAGATTAAAACACTATACATCACATTCACAAATACGCTAACTTATAATTTATATATATATATATAATATTTATATATATGTATATATATATTTACTTAATTCACGATTTTATTTCTAAAAATGAACTGGTTCACTTAGAATACCGATATACTAATAAATTATGCTGTCACATTCATTCTGACAAACAAAAATAACTTATTATATGAAACACATAGTGCACAAATATCTCTTTATATAATATTGAAGTAATTATTATATTATCTATATATAACAATGTTAAGCAGCCTAGCATGCTAAGTGGCAAGAGGCACTTTGTGTAATGTTAAGGGTCCGTTCTTTTGTGAAAAGAGTGTATAAATGACACTCATCGCCTTAGCCACTAACACCAACAGAAACTATAATTTTATTTCTACAAAAGCAAGCCATATATGTGCACTCCTCGAAACCAATACAAAGCTCAAAACTACTTTATAATATAAATTATTAAACAGCTTCAAAAGCATATATAACAAAGTATTACATTGATAAAATCATATGATTAAAATATAACTGAATACCACCACCATAATATTAAATAAACCTTAAATTACTCCAATATACATATTTCCATGGTTTGAATAAATGTCTATAGTTGGCAACAGGAATGAAAAAATACTATATCTAGCTAACTAGGTAAAACCCCTATTGGAAGAGTTTTTAGAATCTATGCAGTAAACTTTGGTTTACAAGGGCGCATATTAGCCTTCATCAGGCCAACATATATTTCTGTGCTGTTAATGATAAAGGCGGTGTCCTTAATTACATATTTTAAAGCAAACTTAACAAAACAATGAGTGAAGCTAAAAATTGCAACAACAACAAACACGGTAGGCAACAATGGATAAATACAAGGTAACATGCTCAAATTCGCAAAAGAACGAACCACCCAACAAGTGTCTAACTAAACACATCCAAAATGCATTTACTTTGTGATCAACCCCGGCCCTCGGTCCAATGGCCTACACTAATAAAATTTAAAAACAAACAGGGATAACTAGCCTCGATTAATTACAAAATCTGCCATTAAAGCAGAGTGCCGGGGGAGGGGTCAAACAAATAAAAATAAAATATACATCGTTTATTTCCATAAAATGGACGTGACTTTATGATTAATTTTTAAATTAAAGGAACTGTAAGGTAAAAATTCTTATATTTTTACGTTGTTTTCATTTTTTTATACGGTTGGAGTTCATCATCATTGTTATTGTTGACATTTGAAGTAGGAAACTGTACGGACAGAAGATCAGTGATAATTGGTGTAGGCTGAGGGGGTGGTGGTGGTTGGGTTGTAGGAGGTCGGATAAGGTATGGTAGATAAGGCTTCGGGGGCGCTTTGTTGAGTGCGACCCCAGTGAAAGCGGCCGCTAGGGGAGGGCGGTACTCACATGAGACCGGGACAAATGGCTGCAGAAGCTGCTGGTACGTTGCTGATGGCTGGTAAACCGGCACTCCTGACTTATCTCCTGCTGCTCTCTTGTACGGCACCATACCAGGGAACCCCTGCACAACAGGCCACTAGTCATAAGAAAATCATAATATTAGTTTATAATCGTGAAAAATTATAATAATAATAATAAATTTAAAATCTATAGCTAAATCTATCTAGATTTAAGATCTATAATAATAATTTATCACTGGTAGGATTACAATATAGAAGAATATCAGCAAATTGAGGTGATACAATGAACACTAATTTACCTATATGTAATAGCTTTTTTAAATTAAATGGATAGTAGAAATATAATTAAAAACAGCTATTATATTTTAAAAGACAAATTAGGGAAAAAAGTTAAAACCAAATTAAGAAAAAAAGTAATAAGATAAAACTGGAATTTAATTCCTACAATTAATGGGACTAAATTACATTATTTTGTATGAATTTGGAAAAAACACAAATAATTATTCTTCATAAAAATATGCCCATAAAGTGGTTTTGAAATTGAACATTCCAACTATAACAAAAAAAGGAACAATATTATCACAAATTCTTGGTTTCTCAATTGTGAACTGAGGAGACTTCTAATATGAAGTTCAACTTCAGTGCTTGCAATCAATTTTATCAGAAATTGGAACATGCTGAATGTTTGAAAAAAATTGTTTTTTTTTATACTAAAGCAGGGCCAACTACAATGGGTCATCCACATCCAAATGGTTAAAACTTAAAAATTGCAAGTACATATAAATTTAGTTTATTTATTTATATAAATAACACTTATAATTAAATGTAACAGATATGAGCATTATTTGAATACAAATTTATATAATAATGATTAATCCTATCCTATTCTATATTCTTTTATTTTGATTAACAATTTATTTTTTACTTGCTGATTAATCTTCAATTTTTGATGGGGATGCCAGTAAATTTATTATTCTTTGACATTATTATAATTACTCTAAGATAGTTTCAAAATATTTATATGTTATGGTGACCATGTTTAAGTAACAAATGTGAAAAATTGCATTTTTCGAATTAGTTAGTTGTTAATCTTAAAATTTTTTGGTTATTAATATTGTGAGTTGTTACAACACAGATCTAGAATTATGAGTAATAGGGAGGCACAGCGATAAAAAAATCATTCACAATGAGGAAGGTAAAATTAGTTCTTTTTTGAACTTTGAAAAATTGGTTATTATCACATTTGTTACTTTAGTTAGGTGGTGATATCTAACACTCAGAACACCATTAAATTAATAAAAAGAAATATTAAGATTTTACTTATTCATGTGTTATTCATAAGTAATAAATAAACTGTTACCAAATTTTACTTCAAAAATAATTTTTATCATTTGAGATTAATTTTTTGTTTTTACTTAATTGAGAGCTCAAACTAACGGACCATTGGTTAGAAACATTTTGAAATAATTATTATATTATTAACCTTGATTTTATATCCAAGAAATTTATTTATTTTTATATATTGAAGATGTTGAGGTGAATAGAGACTTCCTTCAGAATATTATTAA